>NC_067143.1:13519101-13819101 GCF_903995435.1 Acomys russatus
GTTCTATACCATATTTTCATTTTTACTTATTATCATTTATTCAGATTACATCCAATTGTTATCTCCTAGCTTGTATCTTCCCATTCCCACCCTCCCTCCCTCTTCCACCCTATTCCCCTCGCTTAGACCTCTGACATAAGGGGACCTCGTCCTTTACCATATGACCACAGCCTATCAGGTCTCACTGGATAGCCTGCACCCCCTTCCTCTGTGTACCCCCAGGGCCTCCCCACCAAGAGGGAAGTGATTAAAATGGGAGCCACAGACGCAGTTCCTGCTCTCTGCAAAACAATGGAGAACAAGATATCTATTGGCTAGATCTGAACAGGGGATCTAGGTTTACTGCATACGTTGTCCTTGGTTGGTGCAACAGTTTGTGCAGGCCCCCTTGGGTCCAGATCTGCCAGCCTTGATGGTCTTCTTGTGGGGCTCCTGAACCCTCTGGTTCCTTCCATCTCCCCATTCTTCCATAGTCATCTCACCCAGAGTCCAGCAGAAAGTCCCAGCATCTGTCCCTACTGAGTAGAGTCTCTTAGAGGACATCTAAACTGAAACTTGGAGTTTCTGTAAGTTTTCTAAATTCTCACATGAAATATAACCAGGCAGCATACAGGACCAGGGGTCATCATGAGAAACACTTTCAGTGTAGCAAATCACCATATACAGACCAGTACAAAAGAGTAAGATAATCCAATAAGATTTATAAAAATATTTTTATCAAACATTGAAAAGGATAATACCTATTACGGTTTGAATCCAAAAGGTCCTGCCAGGCTCTCGCTTTCAGCTGGTGACACTATTTTGGGAAATCCTGGTAATTTGTAAGGTATGGGCCAACTGATGAGAACAGTTTTAAAGGTTAAACCTTGCCCTTGCTTCCTCTAGGAGCATTATCTCTGTGATCTGAACAGCATCTCTCATGCTGGGATACCTATTCTTGGTTGTCAACTTGACTGCATCTGAAATGAAATAAAATCCCAAGCAGCTGGGTACACCCGTGAGAGATTTTTTTTTTCTTAATTAAATTATTTGATGTTGGAAGACCCACTGTTAATCCAAATCCTTTGAGGCAGAAAGACCCACTATTAAGCCAGATTTTTTTGTTGTGAGAAGATCCACCTTAAATATGGGCCACACCTCCTGGTGGCTGCCTATGTGCAGGATGTGGAAAAAGAAAGCTTTCTCTCTTTGCCTCCTCGATCTCACTGGCCAGTCTATCCCTTCACTAGCATTAGAGCCTACTTCTTGAGGAGTCTGCCTTATACTGAAAACCAGCTGAAACATCCAACCTCGTGGACAGAATAATACTGGATTCTTAGACTTTCCATTACTAAACAGTTATTGCTGGACTAGCTAGACCATACCCTGTACGTCAGTCTAATAAATCCCTTTCCCATGGCTATGTATAGATTCATTCTATCAGTTCTGCTCTGCATATAAACCTGACTAATACACATGTTCAATCCATGAAATGAACCACTGCAGAAGCCTCAGAAACTGGTAGACAAAATTTACTTTTGCTCCCTTGCAATGTGTCTGCCCGGTACAATACCATAACAAATCATAAATAAATAAAATATCTAAAAGTTAAAAAAAAAAGAGTCACATGTGCATTTTTTCTTAGATAGATAATTTTGCATAGTATATATCTCAAAATTAAATGGACTGTACCACAATTGTACAATACCAAGAAAATATGACTCTGGGGAGAGCATGCAATCTGTCCCATGAAGCGTAGGGAAACGTGCAATGCTGGAACAGACGGGACAAAGCTGATTCACATAATCATATTTCTCCCTCTCAAACCTCTGGTCAAACAAAGGCTGTATGATGTTCTCTTTCAAAAACGCACAACAATACACCTCATGCATATCATAGCATCTGAAGTATGATAGATAGTCTACAAATACTTACTTGTTGAGAGGATGAGTCAGTTTTAACATTATCAAAGTATAGTCAAAAGTTTTACATGAAGCTATATATTTTTATTCCTAGGAATTCCTGAATGCTGATGATCGCCCATAAAGACCAGTATCATACCTTTGGTTGGTATTTTCTCTAGGCTCTAGAAGCTGTGTGGCGTGTGTGGTTGGAGCCCAGGGTCAAGGCAGCCCCTGTCCATGAGACCTTTGCCTCCCTATGTCAGTAAGTGTCAGCGCACTCTAGTCCCCACTAAAAGGTGACTCAAAAGGAAGGAGGCTTGGGACTAGAAAATCACATCCCTGACACTTTAGGCTGACAAGCCATTCTCCACCCCTGACATGTTAATTCAGCCTTACCTAGTTCACCATCCTGTAGATGTCAGAGTGGCAAAGGATATTTTTACACATGTAGAAATTCTGTCAATTAGACATACAGGGTCTCGTTTCTCAGCCTTCCTAATGCTGTGACCCTTCCATGCAGCTCTTCATGTTGTGGTGACCCCCAATCATAACATTATGCTCTTAATACTTCATAAGTGTAATGTTGTTACTGTTGGAATGTACATATCTAAAATGCATGATAATCTGACATGCAGTCCTCAAAGGGGTTGCAACCCACTGGATGAAAATCATAGATATTGAGGATCTCGTGCTGGGGCCAGGCATGGCCATAGACTGAAATGGCAGCGGGCTAGTTGTACTGAGTAATTAAGCTCTAAAAGTTTGTAGAATAATGACAGGCAGATGTTCTTAGATGTGTAAGTACTCAGGAATATGCTTATTTTTAGAAAGTATTAAACTGAAGGATTTTTCTCTCCTTCCTCAGATTGTCTCTTAAAAAAAAAAAAACAACAACAACAAAAAAAAAAACCTTCTCACCAAAAAGGTATTTTTTTTATCTCAGATAAAGTTGTCATAAGAGTGACATTTAACCAAACATTTTCATTTTTGTAGAAAAACTTTAGATGTTCTATTTTTCTATACATTAAAAAAAAACAGGATACCAATGGAGGTGAAGGATGAAGTGTGAAATGTACGTACACCATTAAGACTGAAATTTAATTAGGAATGTCATGTGAGTATTAAGATATGGAGCATGATTTAGTTTCTGAGTGCCAGTGCATATGATGGCACCATGTTGTGGCAGATTAAAAACAAAACATCAATAATTGATAAGTAACTGAGATTACCTGTTTGAGAAATGGGGATGTGGAACATCAGGGTCCGGATTAGGAAGGTAAATACCAAATGAATTAGGGACATTACTGAACTTAAAATTAAAAACGAACAAACACTTGGCTTTAGCCTGAGCTTGGCTCCATTAGCTCCAGGTTCTCTTGTGTCATTTCTTTCACTTATTTAGATCTGGCTTCTATCCAGTGATCATACATGTAGTTAGGTGAACCTATTTTTCCTCTTCCTATGACCCAAAACATGAAACATAATTTAAAATGCAATATTAAAAAAATAAAATAAAATAAAATAAATAAAAATAAAAATGCAATTATTACTTTAACATGCAGCCTCACAGATTTAACGACAGAGATGTTTCTAGAGACATTCAGGGAACAATGACAAAGTGCAGTTAAATGAGGCTGACGTGTATATAAATAGCATGGCAACAAACAACAAAGGCTGAGCTGAGGAAAGGCTTCTGGAGGAGAGACTCTAGGCTACCATTCTCTCTCAAAAGATTAGCTACTGTCGAAAACAAAATGGAGCGAGGATGACCACATACAGCTCTTCAAAAGAAAAACACACCCTGTCACATCATACACAGAAATATGATCACTAGCAGGGGACGGGGTACTTTATTTCACTTCAGAAAAACCAAACAAAACCAACTAAAATGTCCTAGGTGGTCAATTTATATTAACAATGTGATCCAGTGAAAAACAAAATAAAATATATACAAAAAGATAACATGAAATTCTTGTCTAAAAAACTGAGAGAAAAAGAAACTTTTCTAACCTAAGCAAATAGCAAGCCATAGACAGACCGACTTGTTTAAATGCAGATCCGTGAAACAATAACAAGTCATGGCTCACATTTCAAGAAGCATATTATTCTTCATCTGCAGGCACTGAAACAGTTAGTATGGAAAATATTTCAAGTGTTTGGTATAAACAGTGGGACTTACATGTAAGTTTTCCTCTGGGAAGATTGCGTGTTTATTTATAGGAAAGAAACAGCAGTCATCTCCTACCCAGATCACCAGACCTTGTTTTGCAAAGCCATGCCTAAGCTTGATAATATCTGGGACGGCTGTCTGTTGAATGATGGCTCCATCCCCTTGTCTTTTATGTTCCAAAACCTCATTCTCTCAGTGCAGTTAAAACATCTGTGCCCTTTGTTTTCAGTCAACAATGAAGAACTCATTTGGGTTCAACACAAAGCCCCAGGATTCATTTATCTATCCTTTCAGTGGTAGGAGATGCCAGCTACACTCTGCACTTGCAACAGTACGTGAGGACTCAGGCCTGAAACTGAATAAATCTTTAGTGGTGGTTGAAGTTACTTTGATACAAAATCCTTCACCCTATCAGAGGAAACTTTCCAAATTATAACATACTTTCCTTCTGAAAATATAAATCCTTTCCAAAAATGTGGTTCTATTTGATGCATTCTGCATTGCGTTATTCCCAACTCATTTTGTCTTTCTTTCACATAATTAAAGAATTCTTTATAATTTGACCACGTCTCCTGGATGGGGAGACCTGGTGGCACTGAGAGGAAGGATGGCAGGCCACCAAGAAGAGACTTGATACCCAATGAGCATATACAGGGGGAGGAAGTCCCCCTCAGTCACAGTCATGGGGAGGGGAGTAAGGGGAAAATGGGAGGGAGGGAGGAATGGGAGGATACAAGGGAGGGGATAACCATTGAGATGTAATATGAATAAATTAATAAAATAAAATTTTAAAAAATCCTGTTGCTGGTATTCATTTGTTCAAGACTAAAATAAGGAAACTTTGGTACTGGGAGGTGGAGGCCGCATTTGTATGTCAAGGTTATTCATAAGGTATTTCGACGGCATGGAAAGGAGGGGAACTGAGCAATCCCAAGGAATGGGACCAGCCACTGCGTTCTGAAGAACAAAAGCTGAGACCTGCTGAAGAGACAGACCACAAACCCACTTCTGTCTGTGTGCTCGTCAGTCTCAGAATGGCCCACCATCACTCTGTTATGTCCTAGCTACCTACCTATTCAACACTGAGGCAAGTACGTAAATAAATTTAGTAACTATGCTTTTTAACCTAACAGGCTTTAGTGTTGATGGAAGCATGAACATTATAGAAATTGAGCGATAATAATATAAATGCAATTGTAACAGGGTGAGTGACCACTTGCTGTGATGGTTCCTAAGACCCTTTTCCTAGATAAGCTGATACCGTACATGTTGGGAAGCCTAACAAGGCCTCGTTTTCTCCAGTACAACTGTTTTAACAGACTAATATGCTGTCATATATACATGTTGAATATTCACATCTTTTCCCATTTCTTCTGAACTAAAGAAAAGGAAAATTGTAAGTGAAGACATAAATGGCTATCCAAGAATAGTGGCACATGATTCCAGTCCTAACTATCAAACCCGCATGCTCCAGATTAGTCAGAACAAAAGAGGAAAATTTTTCCCCTCAAAAAAAGCTGTGTAAAATAATAACACATTATACTGCTGTTGGAGAGATAGATTAGCAGGGTATCTGAATTCACTTTCCAACACTATTGTTTGTTAGTTCACAATTACATACACCTCTAGCACCAGAGAATAAAAAAACCACCTCCTGCCTTCCAGTGACACTGACCTCATTTCTCTCTCTCTCTCTCTCTCTCTCTCTCTCTCTCTCTCTCTCTCTCTCTCTCTCTCTCAAAAATAAAGCTTTAAAAACTATATTATAGTTAAAAACAAGAGCCACATCAAATAATTGATTCATAGCAACTAAGAAAATTCTAGAAATATTGATTTTATTTTTTTATGGAAATGTAGAATATTGAAGAAGACAAAATTTTGATATCAATATAAGAGGATATATATATATATATATCAAGATAAAATTTTATGACAATGAGTATCATTCTATAAATGGCAAGAGTTGTGAACACAGAGTGAATATATGGCAAGATTAATTATATTTCTGTTTCAAAAGCAGGTGTTAAGCGATTAATTGTGTGTGTGTGTGTGTGTGTGTGTGTGTGTGTGTGTGTGTGTGTGTGTGTGTGTAGAATCCAGAAAGAAAATATGGTAGTCTCAGAAATCTTCAGGGACAAGCATGTAACATGACAAAGTTATAATTTAAAATATAATAGGAACTATATACAAATTACCACCAATTATAAAAAAAGACTTCAAAGAGAAGTGTTATATGGAAAGCTAGAAATTATAAATATGAGTAACTTTAATATTGGTCAGTTTCCCTCTTTCTCTTCTCTCCTTGAAGATACTTGTAATTGCCTAATAGGATCCCAGTGACAAACATAATACACCTTCAGTGAGTTCATCTTGTCTGTTAGTATTAATTACCTAACAATGCTTATGGTCTCAATCCATGCAAAACCCAAATGTTAATTATTTCATTTCCTACCAAGAAAAAAAAACACATTAGAATTATTAGAGAATCATAATTATAAAAGTTATATGTACAGACGTAAATATGAAGACGTACTATAAGAACATAGTTCGCATAACTATAAAGGTAAGTATGCTCTAAGACCTGCAGTGCTGCTCCACAAGGGAGAGAGACAGGGCAGCTGAGGCTTAGTTCTAGATGAAATAAAAAGGCTGTGCTCTCCTCCAAAGACCAGTAGGTCAAGATGTAGGGAAAACAATGCTTTGATTCATGTTTAAATCAGAAAAACAAAATTACATCTTAGGTCAGAGGTAGAAAGAAATTCCTATCTAGAAGAGATCCACCACCCATATCGCATTCAGGCTTTCAGATGGACTGGAATGCCCCACCCTTATTAGCATGGAACCATGAACTTTGCTACACATATATGTTAATTCCATGCAGATATATCTAAACAAATACATTTGGAAGATTTCAAAATTATTTGAACACTCTTTATTCAGCTGTGTCGAAGCTTAAAATGAGCCATCACAGTAATTCCAGAATGTCACCTAAGATCATGTTTGATATGTAAGGTTTTAGTTTATAGAATCAAAAGAGTCTTATCTAAAAGTGGCTACCACAAAGACCAGTGTCTTCACTATAGAAAAACATATCTATAGGGGAAGTGTCCTCACTGCTGACAGTATGCATAGCATGAGCCTGGATCTTGAGTTCGAACACAGCAAGAAGGGAAAGAGAACACTGGATATGTATGTATTCTCATTCTCTTTTCATTTATTTACCTTTTCTGATATGACAATTACTCAGAGGCTTATGCAGGAAGCATACCTACTCCTCTCCTTCAAGCAATATTACTTAGTGCAGATTCTTGGAGCACTGCTCATGAAAAATAACAAAAGCCTAAGAAATATCCCTCTGATTTTGAAAGCTTTGCCTTCCAAATCCATCTTCAATAACTAAGATAGTAATCAAACTGTGGCAGGTAATTCTGCAATGTGATCTCAGACAGTCTCCAATATCCTAATAAACACGGTCATGGTTAGCAAGTAAGACTACCAGTATTCAGTCTTAGACTGATGATTTCAAAAGTGGCCCTTGGTCATTATGCTACATATGATGACTTCCTTTGCCCTAGACAGCTATTATTTTGTTCTTTTTGGTTGCATATTGTACATATTATAAGACAGAATTACCTTTGAAAAATGCTGTAATGATACTATTTACTTAATTGCAATCATTATGAGTAGTTTTCTATGACAAGTTTATCTTTATTCTCAACAGGTTACTAAACATTCAAGTTGTGTTTTTCTCCTGATAACAATAATGTTTGTATCATCCAGTAATCTAAGAATAAGCTATTAAGCATCCACTGTGAGACATAAAATATTGCTTCTCAATATATTTATTTGATGCTGATTAGAAAAAAACTGAATATTTCAAATTTGAGATGGCTTGAAGAAATGAAATACTTTAAACAATACAATCTCCAAATACCACAGTGATTTAAATGTTATACAGCATTAGCACTTGATGTAAATAGCATTAGCACTTGAATATTTGGAGCTCACAGTAAAATTATCCTACTTACTGAGAAAAGTGAAGTGTTAAAAAGTTCAAACCTTGGGCGGTTATAGACTGATTGAAGGGCATGTATTTGTGGACAGCATTAAAAACCTGACAGATTTAAAATGAACGTTCAATTATCTATCTACTATGCAGATATTAGCACAGGCACTGAAGAATGCTTCTTTTTCAGATTCATGCAGATACAGACACTTACTGCTCTGATCAAAGTTGCACAGATATGTTTTTTCAAAAAGATCTTCAAGAATATTGGCATGCCTACCACACAAAGAAGAGACAAGTTCTCTGATCGCTGGGACAACTTTATGAAATAGCCAGGTTTGGCTGCTATACATTGACAAGGGAATAAGACATGTTTGTTTGTTTGTTTGTTTGTTTGTTTGTTTGTTTGTCTCATATGACTTAGGATTTGGTGAGGGAGGGCAGAAATAAAGAAAACACAAAAGCAACTGTAATAACTCAGAATGATATGTGATGTGTAAGGCAGAAAATTAAAATTCAGTGTGATGAGGACAGGGTTCAACCGTTGTGTCACAAGTGTGACAGGTGAAACTCACACCTTGTAAGCATGCAGGAACAAGAAGTCTTAGGCTCAGCCAAGGTCATTTAATATAACTTTTCTAAAAATTAATCTTGAAATCTAAATACTTTAAAAGAACTGGGTTAGTTATAACAGAATCAACAAGGGTAAGAATAAGAGACCATGAGGTCAGAGAAGATATTACCAAAACTAGGAAAGGAAATACAAACATTTTTGTATTTGTAAGTAAAAAAAAACTTCACTTTCAGAATTTTTATATAAGTATGCAATTTAAGTACCTTTATACATTTATATTCTATTAATCCTCATATGCTTACTTTGTAATGTAGGAAATGCTATATTCCTTGGATTTGCAGATGAGAGGAAAATGCAGATGTCTGTCACAACATACAGAACAAGCAACAGCATGCTATGCGAAGCTTCTTCCCTCTCACAGGATTTTATTTTGTAGTCAGGACAAAATTCTGAGGGCAGGACAACCGCTGCACTTTCTACAATCAGCAACCTGCCTGTGGAATATTACAAGACCCTAGCTCTCTTTCTTGAGAGGCATAGTCATCCCCAGGAGCTTGGTCTTCTGAGCTCAAATGACTCCTGTTTTTAGGAACAACCATAGTCCTTACATGACCAGTTTGGTAGATACTGCCATTGGCAATTCTCCTTGTTGTCTCACTGGTACAAATGGGCAGGATGGGAATACACAATGGGCACAGCACATTTTATAGATGGTGCACAACACTGTGCTGTAATTTTTTCCAGTGAGTGCTGTAAATGGTTTCAAGAACTGTTTCTATCAATTCATGAAGTAAGACCTTCTAAGTGAACAGGCCTGAGTGGAATCCATGAACTTCTGAATCAACTCACTAAATCTCAGGCAACCTCATCTATGCTAATCAATTCAGCTCATCTCATTTGTTTGGTGTTTTCTTATTTTGTTCATATCCATTTGGGTCCCAGTTATTCTGATACCATCACCATGCACTTGGATATTCGTCTGGCAACATGTTTAATTTTGTTACTGTTCGTTTCAAAATTCTTTCAGCCTTTCATTGTTGTCCTATCAAGTGAAGGCTTTATTTTAAATTGCACCCAACCCTCAGTGAGGACATGCTGACAATGGGGAAGGCTATGGATAGGTCTTCTGGCACAAAATGGAGTGAGTGAGGACTTGAGTCCAGCGGTCCTAGCCCTATGTATACTGCTTTGAATGTCCTGGGTCATATCTCATTAGTGAATTCTTTGCTCATTGTCACTGTACTTGTGATGAGATTAGTTAGTTCCCAGGACTGAATATGTTCTGTCTTCTCTACAAAATCTTTACACTCAGGTCTTCAAGCTGTCAGGCGTATATGAAATACACCCTGTCCTTGTCTGTCTGTTTGAGTCCCGTGGCTATGCTGGACCAGTGAGCACTGATTAAACAAGAGGTTTTATTATATTAGGAATACATCTCTCTTTTTCTTCATACCAAATGGAACAAACAAAGAGTGGGACAATGTGCTAAATGAACACTTAAAGTCTTTATCCATGTTTAATCTCAATAAAGGTGTGCAATAAATGTGATAAAATTCCTTTAAAAAATAAAAACTTGTATATTTTTTTCCCTTGTATCTGGAGCCAGGTAATGAACATTTTCTTTGTTCTTTGCTTATATATTAACATTTTTTCATGACTATCTGGCCTGTGCCAAATTCCTTTTTAATGACTATTGTTAAAGAAACATGCACACGGGAGGATTCAAGAAGGCGGCGAGCAGTGTGGACTGTGTTTGCAGGCTCCAGTGAACAATTCAGGGAATTGCACAGATTTCTGAGCCAGGAACACCGAGGTCCCCACACCACGGCAGCGGGAGGGCTCCATGATTCAGAGGGACCAGGGTGTGGAGGACCTGCGTGCCCCTGCACACGGGAGAACGCAGATTTTCTCGCATCAGAGAAGCAGTGGCAGAGGCGGCAGCAGAAGCAGCAGCACCAGCGTCAGCAGCGGCGGTGGCTGAGGTTTGCTGCTCAGAGCCTTCCGGTGGAGGCGATTGGTGTGGTGGCTGGTGGGAGTTGCTGCAGGAGAGGAGACTCTGGGCAGGATTTGGGTCGCGTGGTGCCTTGGGACCCAGACTGGACTCGGTGGACAGTTCGGCCCCAGAATCCTGGGTTCAGCTCAGTGTGCAGTGCCGTGGAGACGCTGGCTCAGCTCAGCAAGCAATTCTGCCCGAGACACTAGCTCAGCTAGGCAGGCAGTTCTGGGGCGCTGACGCAGGCTGAGGTCAGCACGTAGATTCACCCCAGAGGCCCTAGCTGGACTTGCCGGGCAGATTGGGCCCAGAATCTCTAGCTGAGCTCTGCGCACAGGCTCGGCAGCCCTAAGACTCTGGCTGGACTATCCAGGCAGTTTAGGCCCGGAGTCCTGGGCTGAACTCAGTGCGCAGTGTGAGTCCAGAGTCCCAGGCTGAGCTCGGTGCACAAGTCTGCCCCAGAGACTGGGGTGGAGCTCGGCGTGCAGTTTGGGGCCAGAGTCCCTAACTGTGCTTGGCAGATACTTGGTCCCAGAGACTCTAGCTGAGCTTTTGGCACAGTCCCGGCTCTAAGACTCTGGTTGGACACATTGTGCAATTTGAATCCAGAATTCCTGGATGAGCTTGGCGGACAGTTCGGGCCCTGAGTCAATAACAGACCACAGCACGCACTTTGAACCAAAAGCCCCAGATGAGCTTGGTGCGCAGTCCCAGCCCAAAAATTCTGGCTGGACCCTGTGTGCATTTAAAAGCTGCAAGGGAAAAGGGCCAAATAACATTTAATGGCAAACCTATCAGAATTACACCCGACTTCTCAGCAGAGACCATAAAAGCCAGAAGGGCCTGGACAGAGATCCTGCAAACCCTAAGAGACCACAGATGCCAGGCCAGACTACTTTACCCAGCAAAACTATCAATAACCATTGATGGAGAAAACAAAATATTCCATGACAAAAACAAATTCAAACACTACCTATGCACAAATCCAGCTTTACAGAAGGTACTAGAAGGAAAACTCCATCCCAAAGGGTCAAGCTACAACCAAAACTACTCAGGCAAAAACACAACTACACAAATGCTCGACTGGAAACAACATCAAAATTAAGACTCTTAATAGTCACTGGTCATTAGTATCTCTCAACATCAATGGTCTCAATTCTCCAATAAAAAGACACAGACTAACTGAATGGCTGCATAAGCAAGATCCAACATTCTTCTGCATTCAAGAAACACTCTTACCCATAATGATAGGCATTACCTCAGGGTAAAAGGTTGGAAAAAATATTCCAAGCAAATGGTCACAAGAAGCAAGCAGGCATAGCCATTTTAATATCGAACAAAATAGACTTTCAACAAAAAGTAATCAAAAGAGATGAGGAAGGACACTTCATACTCATCAAAGGTAAAGTCAACCAAGATGACATCACAATTCTGAACATCTATGCTCCCAATACAAGGGCACCCACATTTGTAAAAGACCTGCTAAAAAAGCTTTAGCCACACATCGATCCCCACACAATAATAGTGGGAGACTTCAACACTCCACCCTCACTGAAGGATAAGTCATTGAAACAGAAACTAAGCCGAGAAATAACATCATTAACCAATGCCATGGGTCAAATGGATCTAACAGATATCTATAAAATCTTTCACCAAAACAAGAAACAATATACCTTCTTCTCTGCACCCCATGGAACCTTCTCCAAAATTGATCACATCGTAGGTCACAAAGCAAGCCTCAATAGATACAAGAGGATTGATATACTACCTTGTATCCTATCAGATCACCATGCTCTTAGGCTGCAGTTCAACAACAACAGAAATAACAAAAAGCCTACATGTACGTGGAAACTAAACAACTCTCTGCTAAACGATACCTGGGTCAGGGAAGAAATAAAGAAGGAAATCAAGGAGTTTCTGAAATTCAATGAAAATGAAGGAACAACATAACCAAATTTGTGGGATACATTGAAAGCAGTGCTAAGAGGAAAATTCATAGCACTAAGTGCCTTTAAAAAGAAATTGGAAACATCACACATAAGCATCTTAATGACACAACTGGAAGCCATGGGAAAAAAAAGAAGCAGAAACACCCAAAGGGAGTAGACCTCTGGAAATAATCAAACTCAGGGCTGAAATTAACAAATTAGAAACTAAGAAAACAGTCCAAAGAATCAACAAAACCAAGAGCTGGTTCTTTGAGAAAATCAACAAGTCAGACGGTTAGCCAAACTAACCAAAAGGCAGAGAGACAGTATTGAAATCAACAAAATCAGAAATGAAAAGGGAGACATAACAACAGACACTGAAGAAATTCAAAGAATCATAAGATCCTACTTTGAAGGCATATACGCCACAAAATTTGAAAATCTAAGGGAAATGGAAAATTTTCTTGATCAAGTTCACTTGCCAAAGTTGAGTGAAGAACAGATAAACAAGCTAAATAGTCCCATTTCCCCTACAGAAATAGAAGCAATCATCAATAGTCTCCCAACCAAAAAAAGCCCAGGGCCGGATGGTTTCAGTGCAGAATTCTACCAGACCTTCCAGGGCAAGCTAATACCGATACTATTCAAGCTACTCCAAAAGATAGAAATGGATGGAAAATTACCAAATTCATTCTATGAGGCCACAGTCTCATTGATACCTAAACCTCACAAAGATTCAACAAAGAAAGAGAATTTCTGACCAATTTCTCTTATGAACACCGATGCAAAAATACTAAATAAAATACTTGCAAAATGAATACAAGAACACATCAAAGATATCATTCATCATGACCAAGTAGGCTTCATTCCAGGCATGCAGGGATGGTTTAATATACGGAAATCCATCAATGTAATCCACCATATAAACAAACTGAAAATAATAAAAACACATGATCATCTCTTTAGATGCAGGGAAGGCATTTGATAAAAGCCAATACCCATTCATGTTTAAAGTTTTAGAGAGACCAGGGATACAAGGCACTTTCCTCAACATAATAAAGGCTATATACAGCAAGCCAATAGCCAAAATCAAAGTAAATGGTGAGATACTCAAGGAAATTCCTCTAAAATCTGGAACAAGGCATGGCTGACCACTCTCTCCATATCTCTTCAATATAGTACTCGAAGTTCTAGCCAGAGCAATAAGACAACAAAAGGAGATCAAGGGTATCCAAATGGGAAAGGAGGAAGTCAAATTATCCCTCTTTGCAGATGATATGATAGTGTACGTAAGTGACCCTCAAAATTCCACCAGAGGACTCCTACAGCTGATAAACACCTTCAGCAAATTAGCTGGATACAAAATTAACTTTAAAAAGTCTGTAGCCTTCCTATATACAAATGACAAGCTTGCAGAGGAAGAAATTAGGAAAACCACACCCTTCACATTAGCCACAAGCAATATAAAATATCTAGGAGTTACACTAACTTAGCAAGTGAAGGACTAGTTTGAAAAAATTTCAAAACTCTGAAGAAAGAGGTTGAAGATGACCTGAAAAGATGGAATGATCTTCCTTGCTCATGGATCAGGAGAATTAACATAGTAAAAATGGCCATCCTACCAAAAGCAATCTACAGATTCAATGCAATACCTATCAAAATACCTACACAATTTTTTAAAGACATTGAAAGTTCAATTCTGAACTTCATATGGAAAAACAAAAAACCCAGAATAGCTAAAACAATCTTGTACAATAAAGGGTGCTCTGGAGGAATCTCCATACCTGATCTCAAACTGTACTATAAAGCAATAGTAATTAAAACAGCATGGTACTGGCACAGCAACAGGCTGGTTGATCAGTGGAATCGAATCGAAGACCCAGATATGAATCCACACACCTATGGTCACTAGATTTTTGACAAAGAAGCCAAATCCATTCAATGGAAAAGGATAGCATCTTCAACAAATGGTGCTGGTCTAACTGGAGGTCTATGTGTAAAAAAATGCAACTGGACCCATATTGTCACCTTGCACAAAACTCAAATCCAAGTGGATTAAAGACCTCAACATAAAACCAGAGACACTAAGTCACTTAGAGGAAAAAGTGGGGAAGAGCCTGGAACATATTGGCACAGGAGACAACTTCCTGAACAGAACACCAATGGCCCAGGCCTTAATGTCAACCATTAATAAATGGGACCTCACGAGGCTGAGAAGCTTCTGTAAGGCTGGAGGCACTGTCAAGAGAACAAAGTGACACCTTACAGACAGAGAAAAGATCTTCTCCAACCCTACATCTGACAAAGGTCTAATATCCAAAATATATAAAGAACTCAAGAAGCTAACCACCACCAAACCAAATAACCCAATGGAGAAATTGGGCTTGGAACTAAACAGAGAATTCTCAACAGAGGAATATCAAATGGCTGAGAAACACTTAAAGAAATGCTCAACCTCCTTAGTCATCAGGGAAATGCAAATCAAAACAACTCTGAGATTCCATCTTACACCCATCAGAATGGCTAAGATCAAAAATTCAAGAGATCACTTGCTGGCGAGGATGTGGGGAGAGAGGAACACTCTTTCATTACTGGTGGGAATGCAAACTTTGGAAATCTGTCTGGTGCTATCTCACAAAAATGGGAATAGGGCTTCCTCAAGACCCAGCTATTCCGCTCCTTGGAATATACCCAGAAGATGCTCCAGCACACAACAAGAACATTTGCTCAACCATGTTCATAGCAGCCTTATTCATAAAAGCCAGAACATGGAAACAGCCTAAGTGTCCCTCAGTAGACAAATGGATAAAGAAATTGTGGTACATATACACTATGGAATACTACTCAGCTATTAAAAACAAGGACTTCCCAAAATTTGTGGATAAATGGATTGAGCTAGAAATGATCATAATGAGTGAGTTAACCCAGAAGCAGAAAGACTCAAATGGTATATACTCACTTATATCTGCATACTAGCCCAAGGGGCATGTCCCACGAAAGCCTTCACTTACCAGGAAACTGGGAGAGAGGGGAGGACATCCTATTGGGACTCTAGATGAGAGAAGCATGGGAGAATAGTAAAGTAGAAGGATCCAGAGGGTCCTAGAAACCTACAAGTAAAACAATATGATAGGCAGATTTGGGCCCAGGGGTCCTGCTCAAACTAAGGCACCAGCCAAGGACAATACAGGCGGTAAACTTTAAACCCCTACCCAGATCTAGCCAATGGTCAGAATATTCTCCACAGTTGAGTTGAGAGTGGGATATGACTTTCACACATACTCTGGTGCCTCACATTTGACCATGTCCTCTGAAGGGGGAGACCTGGGGGCACTCAGAGGAAGGACAGCAGGTTACCAAGAAGAGACTTGATACCCTATGAGCATATACAGAGGGAGGTAATCCCCCTCAGGAACAGTCATAGGGGAGGGGATTAAGGGGAAAATGGGAGGGAGGGAAGAATGGGAGGATACAAGAGATGGGATAACCATTGAGATGTAACAAGGATAAATTAATAAAAAATAAAAATAAAAAATAAAAAAGTGATGGGAAAACAATTGAGTTATAATCTGAATAAATTAATAAATTAAATTAAATGGGATAAACATTGAGATGTAACAAGAATAAATTAATAAAAAAATTTTTTTAATTAATTAATTAATTAAATTTAAAAAAGAAAAAGAAACATGCATACCTTTCCTCTCTGAAACTTGTTCTTTTTATACACACCATTTCTTTTCCACACTCTGGGAAAATGTAAGTGACCATAACACGGTCATAGACATCAGACATCCAGTGACTGGATTCATCAAGAGGAAAACATGTGACTGACCTCGCCACATATGCGACCAACTTACTGTTCTGGAGCAGATGGCTTTCTTTTTGTATGTTTGTGATTTTTCAAGACTTCTGCTATTAATTCCCTGAATCATTCCACTGTGAGGGAGGGAGAAATGGGAGGATACAAGGGAGGGGATAACCATTGAGATGTAATATGAATAAATTAATAAAATTTTAAAAAAAAGAAAAAAAAAAGAATATTTGTTGTTGTATATTTACATTCTACAAAGAACTGTTTTGTACAAGGACGTTTCCACACTGTATATATCATGTACTAAGTATAGATCCCCGTACTCCCTTCTCGGCCATCTTGCCCCTCCCCTTCCTGTTAGTCTACTTTACTCCAAACAGTCTTGCTTTTACTTTCATGCCATACACACATGAGTGGTTTTCATTTGTACACATCCCAGGAACCACAAATGAAAGCAAATATGATTTTTCTTTCTGAGACTGGCTTAATTACCTAATACAATTATCTCCAGTTACATCTATTTTTCTGCAAATGACATAACTTTGCTATTTAAAACTGAAGCTATCATATTATGTATGCATGTGTGTGTGTGTGTGTGTGTGTGTGTGTGTGTGTGTGTGTGTGTGTGTATCTCACATTTTCTATATTCATCCAACTGTTGTTGGATACCCATATCAGTTGAATAAAATAGCCATTGTGAACAGGACTGTAATAAACATTAATGGGCAACTATCTCTATGATTTGTTAACTTACCGTCCTGCTGGTAAATACCTGGTACATAATTGTTTTCCATCTTGAATTGGATGATTAAGCATATTGAAGCCATTATTTATGTTATTGAAATAAAAAAAAAATGTCTGTGTTGACTTTTATTTGCAGAAATAAGACCCTGCAGTAACTAACTTATACATAAAGATTTTTTAACAGTATGCTTTGGTCACCCAGGCTACTGGGTGGGCAAGTTCTTTGAGGCCTACTGCAGAGAAAGACACTCAGGGTACAAAAAGGAAGTGCTGCAGCCCCAGATCAAAAGTCTATTAACCTATAGGGATCTGGACATGAAACTTGGTGCAGCCATCCCAGAAGCTCAAGATGTTCACCACTTTTTCTGGGAAGGAGTAATTAGAACTCCTACTTCTTTATTCTATCCCCTGCCCCAGGAAAACAAAGTGATAAGAAATGCAGAAATATAATTTAAAAATAAGCCATTTGTATAACAAGACTTCATGTTGTTTTAAATGAGAACTTTTTATGCATGCATGGAAATTTTGGAGGCATAAGAAGCTGGGAAGACATACTTCCTCTTTCCTCTGTGAATATGAAATAAGCTCAGGTTGTAAGGCTCTGCCTTGCTTAAGTGAGCTCTAAAATGACAGAAATCAGAGATTCCAGCTTTGGGGAACATATCGAAGGCATGAGAAATCACCTAACATAATGGGAATGGTTCTTGGCAATGAAAAACAAGGTTAATATAAACAGTGGTAACAAATCATTACTATTTAGGAAAATGTATAATAAATCAGTCATGCCCGTCCACTGGAGGCCTGATTGAAATGCAGATTGTGACACTGCAGACCTGAAGAGGGACATGAGCTGTGCATTCATAACTAGCTCCCTAACAATAGACTCATGTCACAGATTCGCAAGGCATACATCCAGGGATATTTCTAAAGAGTATTGCTAAGAGGTGATTAAATGTAGCCTGGCAGAAAAATAGTCAAAGCTGATGTAAATCTCAGGCTTAAATTTTGTCAGTGTTTTCATGTTTCCCAGTCCTTCATAAGTTAAGATGTTTAGAGTATGCCCAAGGTGCTGAGAAGGATATTGTACAGTATACTCAGTCTTGGCTTTCAAAACTTCAGTATGAAATCTTGAGGATCCATTGACCTTTTTTTTTTTTTTTTTTTTTTTAAGAAACTGGCACTCAGGGAGGCAGAGGCAGGCAGATTGCTGTGAGTTCAAGGCCAGCCTGGTCTACAAAGTGAGTCCAGGAAAGCCAAGGCTACACAGAGAAACCCTGACTCAAAAACAAACAAACAAACAAACAAACAAAAACAAAAGAAAAAAAGAAAGAAACTGGGATAACATAACATTACTATTTTTGAAAAAGAATGTTTGACTTCACAAACAAGTTGACTTGAGAGTCCTTTATTGAATTAGGGTTACGTAATTAGTAAGTAGTGGTAAGGCCTTTTAAATGTATAGGGTTTTTTTTCATATAAAAATATAACATGTAAAAAAAATATATATATAACATGTAAGTTTATCATAAACGTAAAACTATTGCAGCACAGCTAAAAGTATGGCAATTCAGTATTGCATACCTCCTGAGAGAAACTCAGCACAGACATATGTTTCTTTTTTCCTTTTATGGAAAATAGACTCTTTTCTTGTAGAATATACCCTGACTATGGTTTCTTCTCCGTCTACTCCTCCCAGTTTCTCCCCAAGTGTTGTGTCCAAACTGTTGACATTGCAAAATGACATTGTCATCTACCGATTTCACTCATAAAAAACATAGAATTGAGTTACAACAAGGATAAAAAGTTATTTCATACTATTTTAGGTAACTTTATCTTTTTTTTTTTTTTTTTTTTTTTTTTTTTTTTTTTTTTTTTCTGGGCTGCATTGATTACTATTCTTATCGGGTTGTCCACACCTTCATGGGAGAATGTGAAGATGCCAATTTCATATGATGTGTACGTATCTGCCTGTTGGCATATTTAAAGTTATTCAGTGTTAACCCCAAAAGCCACCAGGAGCCTGAAGTCATATGCAAAAGCAAAGAGCCTTTATTCTGCAGAGATCCAGTGAACTGGGGTTCTTGCCTATGCAAAGCAAGCTGGATTTTTTTTTTTTTTTTTGGAGGTAATCAAGAGACATTCCAAGGTGGGTTAGGTAATCTTTACTTCTGTTGGCATAGCTCAGGAACAAGAGTGTGAGTACATCTGGCATTGGTTAGGGCTCTGGGCTGAGGCTCTCTGAACTGGTTCAAACTGACCCAAACTGGTAGGTGTTCTTGAGGCTCTGGTAACTCTGGTCATGAGTTAGGAGCTCTTCATGCTGGTTGCTAAGCAACCTTATCTTTCTCAGGCCAGGTGTCCTGGCCATCCTTGATTTGCTGTCCTTTTCTGTGGTATTTCCAGTAACCAATAAGCTCATTTTTGAGGAATGGAGGCTCAGGCCTGCTCCAAGCTAACAAGAAGCTGGAGCCTGTCGTGGAGTCGGCTAGACTTATTTGACCAGGCCTCTTCATCAGTCCTGCTCACACATAGACACCTAAGTGTTGGGGTAACCCACAAACACTGTACTTTCTGCCTGTAAAAAATTGTGTTCTTTATTGTTACTTGTGTAGGGTCAAAATTAATGCCATATCCTATATGTAATTTATATTCTGCATTTAATACCATGTTCTGTATGAGAACTTGTCTCCAGGTGACTTCACCTCTTCCTGCGTTCCATTCTGGGAATGACCACGCACTGTCATAAACTAGACCTGCTATCAGTTTCCAGAAACTCCACCTGAGCAACTAGCTGAGATAAAAACAACTTCCCTGGAGACTGACTCAGTCTCCACCCAACCTGCCTAAGGAACTGTGAAGTTTCCACAGCCTCTCCTATCCCACCCCTCCAGGAACTGTGAAGTTTCCACAGCCTCACCTACCCCTCCCCTCCAGGAACTGTGACCAAAATCTACCCAGCCTAAGAATATAAAAACCCTACAATTCTTGTGTTCGGGGTCGCCTGCCTCCTGTGTGCGGGTAGACCCCCCCAGCGCACTGGAACAGTAAAGCCTTTCTTTTGTATCAACCCGATCTTCGCCTCTCTCATTTGTTGCTTCCCTGTATAGACTCTCAGAGTCTTACACTTGAAGTTGGCAATGCCCATGTCACGTTGTCACCTGCCTTTTAAAATAAGGCAAGCTGCTGAGAGGAAGGTGACTTTCCCCAGGCTAATAGTTGAGAAAGCCTTTTTGCATAATAAAGAGCTGTCTCTGTGGGCTGGAGCTGGGGCAGGAAAAGGGACAGACACAGAGGCAGACTGAAGCAGAAAGACTTGGAGAGAGGCAACTGTCAAGAGGGGAGACAGACAGGAGGGGGGAGCGGGATGGGGGCGGGAGGCGGCGGGGGGCGGCGTGGGGGGGCTGGGAACAGGCAGTGAGAACCACGTGAAGAGATGGGCTGCCAGAGAAGCTGGGTTAAGTTAGAAGCTAGCTGAGAGACTTTGCCAGCAAAAGGACGATATCATATAAATATGTCTGTGTCTTAATTAAACCTCAAGTGGGATTCACAAAAGCCCCAAAATATCTAAGTAAAACTGTATGAGAAGAAGCTAAGAAGCTTACCTTACAAAATTGGCTTATAACATCAAAGAGACTATTAATCCCAGTTCTGCGGGCAAATGTGGTGAGGAGAGCCAAATGGGTTGTTTTAATCTGAAGATCCACAAGTGTTCAAAATGAACATTTCAATTGGAGTATTAAGATTTACAGAGCTGGAGAATTGGCTCAGAGGTTAAGGGCACTTGTTGCTCTTGCAAGGACCTGGGTTCAGTTCCCAGCATCCAATTGGTGGTTGGCAACCACTCCTAACTCCAGTTCCAGAAGATCTGATACCCCATTCTGACCTTATGTATATGGTAGTGCATACACATAAATGCAGGCAAAATGAATAAATTAGTAAATCTAATAATAAAACAGGTTATTAAAAAATCTTATTTCCATTTGTACTCTGTTAACGAGAAACATCTTTCCTGTTCCTTGAGGAGATCATATCATTTTCATTTGGTGAGGCCATAGACAATGGGAAAAAAATAAACTTTCTCAGTCAAACAAAGTGTGCATTTACGTATACCTAAATATCCCTACCAACACACCTATAATATTATTGAATTATTATTGAATATTGAATTATTATTCAATTACATGTTTGAGCTGTCCAGGACCAAAACATTTATAGCAAAACAACAAAAACACTTTTCACAGTTTCAATACCCACTTGTTGAACAGCTTTGGTCAAGCAATGCACAGATCTGTGCAGTTTTGCAACTTGTATCACACACACACACACACACACACACACACACACACACACACACACATACTTTTATCTCGGCCCCCCACCTCCACCAAGCAATCCCTGGGAGCCCACAGGATACTCCTGCCAGGGAAGCAGGTAGGTTGACTTCAAGTTTCCGCCTTCCTTCTGCTCCCCCAGATCCAACCCCAAGCCTCACCTCCAACTCTGCAGTCACCCCATTTCAGGATACAGTGTTTTCTAATCACCTGCAATGGAATTAAATCATAATAGCTTAAACAGAATTAAAGTCAAACATGCACACACACAAAAAGTTTGTGATACCTGATCCCAGATACAGAATCTATAGAACTGATGCATTATACAGAAGGTTTCCCTATTTCATAAACTGAATAAGAGTTTTGTAGAACAAAATGTATACTTCATTTTTGACAGGTGAGGCCTGAGTTGGATAAAAATTTTTCACAAGTTATCAAAGATGTAATGGAAGTTAAAATCTTAATTTATGACTTCCTGACCAAAACAGGACAAGTTTCTACTTCTGTTAACCTTTAGAAGACTAATCTATCTCTCTCTCTCTCTCTCTCTCTCTCTCTCTCTCTCTCTCTCTCTCTCTCTCTCTCTCTGAGTCCTTTCCATCTGTTACTTGTACAAATAATTTGCCTCTCTTTGTTCATTCTATTTTTAACTTTTTGTAAAAACCCACAGGTGTGTTTTGTTATTCTTGTTTTAGTCCCTTCTTCTATTTCACTTTTTCTCTAAAGTAATATTTTCTACATGATATAAATATCAAATTCAACCTGTAACATTTCAAGTAACTAGTAAATTACTTTGACCAGTTGTAGTACAATCCTCACTTATTTAACTGTCTTAAATTTACATAAATATGAGGAAGCCAACACCTCAGGGAGATAGCTTTTGTTGTTTCTAGAAGTGACAAAAATCTTTAAAAGAAAGTATTAGCTTCAAGATAGCGAGGCTACTCATTTGTGCTGTCTTCTTCTGTGTAAATGGTGATGCCAGTCAGAAAATACATTCATCCCTGGGGCTAGAGGTAATTGTGATAGAATGCCCAGTCTTGTCCACAACTTCTAAACTCTCCAAAACATTAAGAGTCAAGCACATACAGGCAGAAGTTAGCAGCACTGGTGTATACAATAAATATTGGACAGAACAAAAAGCTCTCTAATAGAAATAAAATTGGAAGTTTGCATTTTTGTCCAGTGAACCTATGATTATATTTTCCTATTCCAGTCCAATTAGTTCCATCTGCCTTTATTTTGGGATAAGATGCTCATTGCTTATGTGTTCATGCTTAGTGATTTAAGAGATAATGAGGTTCAGGTTGAAACACACAGAGCAATGAATGGCTCCCCAGGCTCACATCAAAACCAGCTTTCTGCAGGTTGGCAGCCTTTGAGCCTAGAAGCTTCTACATCACTTTCTTTATTTCTCTTTAAACATACATTTTAATAACTTTCACAGTTCAAGTGCTTATAAGTTCTGCGATTTTAAGTCTTTTACAAAGGAACACTATGATATTAACTGTGAAAGTTTATGAAGCTTGTTTGAATTGTGATACTCTTGAATTTTTGTTTCAATATACCACCTGAGAGCATGTTCCACATAAAAATCAGGAAGACCCAGAGTCTCCCAATCCTTCTGATATATTATAGCACATTTTAACATTACAGCCTATCCTTAATATGTCCCTTCCTGTTAAGGAATTCTTTGAAGTTACAAAGGTACAGTGAAGACTGTAGTACCCAGTTATTATATGTTGGCCTACTTTAGGAAGGGTGTTTGAACCAGGTGTGTGTGTGTGTATGTACGTATGTGAAATTTAAGAATTGTAAGATACTATTATGGTTGTATTATATTTATTCATCCATTTACTTAATAGTTATGTATCACCGACTATATATGATACTCCAGAACCAAATATATGTGTGAAAAAACATTTAGTTTTGGCAGTTCTGGTTTCTAAACTATAATATCTAAGAAAGTAGTAATATTACTCAAATACAGGTTGGAAGTCTATAACTGGGATATAATGTTTGTATTCAATCTCACCTGATAACAATAAAAATTAAATAAAACAAAATGTTTAAAATAAAAACAAATTAATATAATATACTTTTGAGGTTGAAATACAGTCAAGGTATAATTGAAAGAATTAGGAAAGTATGACATCCAAAATTGCAAAATACCTATAAACTGCTTAAATGATAAGGTGAGAGTGATAAGAATTTGAAAATAGCAGTCCATCACCTTAACCACGCAACCACAACCATCAACAAACCAAATCACCCAATTTTAAAATGGGGTATACATCCAAACAGAGAATTCTCAACAGAATTCTAATGGCCCAGAAGCACTCAGAGAAATGCCTGACATCCTTAGTTATCAAAGAAATGCAAATCAAGACAACGTTGAGATTCAATCTTATGCCCCTCAAGATGGTCAGGGTCTCAGCCATTAAAGAAATCATAAAATGTGTAGGCAAATGGATATAACTAGAAAAGATCATCCTGAGTAAGATAACCTAGACCCAGAAAGACAAGAATAATACATACTCACTTATAAGTGGATATTAGCTAAAAAGTACAGGATAACCATGTGACAAACCACAGACCCAAAGAAGCCAAGTAACAAGGAGGACCTAAGTGGAGGGGTGCTTGAGTGTCACTGAGAAAGGGAAGTAGATTAGACATCAGAGGCTAATGGGAAGAAGGGAGTGGGTGGGGGACAGGGCAGAGACGAGAAGAGGAGGGATGAGATGAGAGGAAGACAGAGGGAAAGAGTACTGGGAGAGAACTGGGTCAGGGGGTCATCTCTTGGAGGAGCTAGAAACCTAGGACAACAGAAACTCTCAGGAATCTGAGGGTGAGCCTAGCAAAGACTCCTTGCAATGAGCAATATGGAGTGTGAAGAGGCATCTCCTTCACCAAGCAAGACTTCCAAGGGAGGACTGGGACACCAACCCAACCACAAAACCTTAGACTTACAATATGTGCTGCCTACAAGATGTACAGGGGTAAAAGATGGAGCAGATTTTGAGGGAAGAGCTAACCATGACTAGCCCAGTTTGGGAACCTTGCCATGAGAGGGAACCTACCCATGACACTATTAATGATATTCTGTTATACTTGCAAACATGAGCCTAGGATAAATGTCATCAGAGAGGCCCACCCAAAAACTGTTGGAAACAGATGCAGAGGACCACAGCAAAGCATTAAGTGGAGGTTGGGGAATCGTGCGGATAAGGGGGAAGAATTCAAAAATCCAGAGGAAGCCAGGCCTGATGGTGCACACTTTAAACCCCAGCACTCAGGAAGCAGAGGCAGGCAGATCTTTGTGAGTTCAAGGCCATCCTGGTCTACAAAGCAAGTCCAGGACAGGCAAGGCTACACAGGAAAACCCTGCCTCAAAACAACAAAAGAAAGAAAGAAAGAAAGAAAGAAAGAAAGAAAGAAAGAAAGAAAGAGAAAGAAAGAAAGAAAGAAAGAAAGAAAGAAAGAAAGAAAGAAAGAAGGAAAGAGGCACTATATAAGATATTAACATTTGCTCATTCTGAAAAATAAATAAAGATTGGCTAAAGGAAATTAGATGTGTCAGAGAAAGGGGAAAATGCCAAACAAAAGAGACAATGCTGGGTACAAGAGGTCAGTGAAAACACATTAAGAAATAAGACCTATTTAGTTAAGTCTTCTGATTTTCTGGTGAAGGTTAACACATGTTAGAGATTGATGGCCGAAGCTGTGGTGAAGGGCAGAACAAGAAGGCTCATGATGTTTGTGGTACACCGGAAGAATAGCATGATTAACAGATGTACAACACTCTCTTCACCTTCCCACCTGTCCATGATAGAAAAGAACATGTTTAGGGAATGTTCAAGGAGAAAAGATGACACCCATGGACATACAAAACTGGAATGAAAAAAAAAAAAAAAAAAAAAAAACCATGAGGCCTCAATTCTATAGAAGCAATGAGAGGCGACAGGAAAGCTGGGAACAGGAGAGGTGGGGAAGAACACATCCATTGGTTGTCAAGAGCCAAATGGTCAAACATGAACACATACATACAGCTAGCATTATATGGACTCAACAGGTTATATTTAGGAATAAATATATATACATATATGCATGCAGTAACAATTACTAAGTGAAGTCATTGTTGCTTAACATGATAAGAACATCTTTCTCTTTATAGATATGCACACATATATTTGCACACACACACACACTTGTAAAAGAAAAAGAGGAGAGAGAGAGAGAGAGAGAGAGAGGAAGCCAAATGCCAAATACCTGTTCAAGTAGTCAATGCAACAGTAGATCAATGCAACCCAAGCAGACTCCAAACTCTTTTACTGAAAGCATCCTAGTTATTTTTTCTTTTATTGGAACCAGTGACAATTCATAGACATGTTTCATTCCTCCTGTGTCAAAAACCTAGCTTGTCCAAACACAAATACCAAGTTAATATTATTGTTGAGGCATCATAAATTAAATAGTTAAAGCAATATTCTATCATGATGTTTTGATACAATATCCACATGCTACCCGTCTCACGCACCTTGAAGCTAGGCAAGGGAAGGGAGAGCTGAAGGGAAATGTTGAACAATACATCTCCAGTTGATTATTTTTTAAAAACTTATTCTAGACAGAAACCCACATGGAATCTGAGAGATAAATGGTGAAGGTGTTCCCATTACCATGCCATACTGTTTATTTTATTAAAACTTGAAAATTCATTGCTTTTCATTTTAAATGTACAGATTTGATGGAATACAGCCTAGTAATTCAACCACATGTGCAGTGAGTAGTTCAGTAGTTAACAGCTCCCTCTCCTTAAACAGCATCTTTAATGTTTGTTTAACCTGCTTAATCGTGCAGATCTGTGAGGTTCAGTGTGCTATCTCAATGCATGAATGCACTGAATATTGATCAAATCCCATAAATGGCACTTCTGTCTCCCTGTCAGTGGTCCACATTTGTAAGCATTGCATTTCTCCCTTTTAGGTAAATGTAATAACAGTTGCCCAACTCAACTGGTAAGGGAACTCAGAGGAACAAATGAATTTATATTTATAATAAAACCTCATGTTTTCTTTTTTTTTTTTTTTTTAAGATTTATTTATGTGTTGTGTATACAACGATCTATCTGCATCTACACCTGCAGGCCAGAAGAGGGCGTCAGATCACATTATAGCTGGTTGTGAGCCACCATGTGGTTGCTGGGAATTGAACTCAGGACCTCTGGAAGAGCAGACAGTGCTCTTAACCACTGAGCCATCTCTTCAGCCCCAAAACCTCATGTTTTCATGGTGAAATACAATACTAGAGCTCAAAAAAGGCAATTTTGAAATTTAGTTAAAATATTGTTGAATATATTAGAAAAAAGTCATTGAAATAATATTAAACAATAATGTTAATAAAGTAAAAAATTTCAAGGTTTGGTTGAAAGGAAAATAAAAGGAGAAAAAAGAATTTTTAAATAAATATGAACAGAAATAAAAACTTATCTCATTCTGGAGACATTTCACGTAACTGTAAACAACACGAATCTCATCGGTTCCCTACAGAGGGTATTTGGAAATTTTTTTGACTTGTTTCACTTTTATTGTTTTATTTGGCATAATTATCTCACGCATCTTCAGGCTTCAGTGTCAGACTCTGGAAATTTCTATCAGGAACAACGCATTGGGTTAGGACAATAAGAAGATGATGAGGCCTACTCACAATGCTCTGGGATATAATGCCAGCTATTCAGAATAGGACAAAAACACTGAAATTTTTCAACTGATCATGGTGAAGAAAAAAGAGAAATAATTAAGTATGATAGACTTTTATTCTGTAATGCTTCTAAGACTGTGTCCATTAAATGCAAACAAAAAAGGAGAGAGAGAGGAGGAAGTCTTGACAGAACAGAAGTGATGTATGTTTAACGATCTGATCAATTTAAGTATTATTCATGGCATATAGCCTAGTCCATGCTCTCACTGTTTCTATGGACTTTACTGGTCTTCCACTGCTTGGCTACATGATTTGCTAATGGGTCATCTAGATTAGGAGCACTTAACAAAGCCAGGATTGACGGCAGAACTGTGCAGATCTGCCGTGCTGGGGACCACTTATCTTTCAAAATATCCAAAATTTCCCCACTGTGGTCTAGTACAAAGCACTGTGAATGAAGGTAGTTGTCAAGGTTAGCTGCCAGGGGTATGGGTGTCTTTATTTTATTACTTACAGGGAAAGTAGTGTAGTGTTATGGCCTCCTTTCCCCTTCGCCGTCTTAAGGGACTTACTTGCAGTGGTTAAATGCAGCTAACCACTTTTTTAGAACATGCTCTCTAGCCAAGTCTAACTTTAGATGCTGTAGATGGACTAGCTGGGAACATTAAATAAACATCACAGCCCTCACTAATAACACTGTGACTTTGCTGCCAGTGTAGATCTCCACCCGTCAATTGCCCCACCCCCACCCCCAAAAACAAGAAGGAAAGCTTCTGACCATTTTGTATGGCTTGTCTGGAAACTTATGTAAATCTTATGTTTTCATAAAAAAAAATTTGTTACTCTACTTTGCCTTTGTACAGTTTATTTTACTATATTTATTTCACTTCCCCGATGTGACAATCATATTTAAAGTTAAAATGGATGGAACGTTGAAAAGAAAAAAACTATGGTAGAAGCCTTCTTACACATGAACTTTTTAGGAGAGAGAGAGAGAGAGAGAAAGACAGAGAGAGAGAGTCTGTGTGTGTCTGTATCTAGTGACCACTGCTTGTGTGGGTGATGGGAATCAAATTCAGGTCCTCTGCAAACACAGCAAATACTCTTAAGGATGAGAGGCCTTGCCTCAGCTCCACACTTGGAGGAGCCTTTAACATTTTTGTTTTCTTTTGGTTATTTTAAAATATAACGTTACACTTTAACATTAATTTGAGACAAAAAAAAAAAAACCTTTTTACAGGAGTAACTATAATTCCTTTTGTTGTGGTTGTTTGTTTGTTTTGAGACAGATTTTCTCTATGTAGTCCTAGTTGTCCTGGACTAACTTTGTAGACCAGGCTAGCCTCAAACTCACAGCAATCCACCTGCCTCTACCTCCCTGAGTGCTGAGATTATAGATATGTGCCACAACACCCGGCTAACTCTGAAAATCTTTGATCCAGGATAAAAAATATATTTGGGGGTTAATTTAATCATTTAATAAGTTTTTGATAAATATGCTGTCTTTGGCCCAATAATATTATTTAATCAGGTGGTGTTATGATATACACAGTTTTCTTATAATTATTTTGTATTCTGGGCTTGAGAAAAACAAAATGATAAATTTTATATTTAGGAATATTTTTCTTTTCTCATATGTTCAGAAGATAAGATTCTGTTTTGAATAATGGAGCCACTCAAAACATTTCCTGGTTGGGAAGCTGTTGATCACATTACCCATGGCCGTGATTCTGGTGAAATTACTACTCTTTCTTAATGTTTTCATATCATGTTTATTTTATATGGATTCTCTGCAGGGAACAATGGTGCTTTTAAAATCATAATTACTTACATTGCCTTCTCAGACAACTAGGTTGTCTGCTAGCACTGCATTATACTGGGAATAAAAGCTCATTAGCAATCAAAGTCACTGGATAAATAACTTCTGTACACTGAGACTTAGCATATTTGCTCAGTTATGAAAAGTAAGATCTAAAGGAATTAACTTCATTTTTTTGCTAAGAAAGAGGAATTTGGGGACATTATATATTTAATTTAAAAGGAACTTGTCTTTACCAGTAGTTAAATTCCAGATTTTAGATATAACATATGACTGACTAGCATGTGAAAAACTGTCAACAACTTGAGGTCAAGATTTAATAAAAAAAAAAAGTATAATATGTGCCTTACAGATAGATGAAACATGTAGGACTGCTTCTGTATTATTTTAAATGAAGTCCCTTGGAAATGCACCCAGGTTATACACAAAACTTCAGGGTGAGTGGAAATATTTTTGCACAGAACCTATGCATGTGCTGAAACTGACTTCTCACCAGCTACACCCACCTGAACTCAAGCTTATTCGTGAGCTTGTGGTTTATTGACAGAACTGTGAGAGATCACCTGGCTTTGCCTTCATCCATCATCATCCATCTATATAGCACACATTACCATAGTGATAACAGTGTTGCTGGGGTGGGGATGACAAAATCCATTGAGCCCTCATGAGGATGTACCACACAGTTACTCCTACTCCTTTCTACTGGACAAACCAAATCACAGCCCCGATCAGATTTGGAGTGTAGAAACTTATACCTATTTCTTAGACTTGCAGTATATATGTTTACAAACTAGTTAATAATCTACAAAGTCTAAAATACTGAATCAGAAAGATGATACAGACCTCAGATTTGCATTATTGTTTGACAAGGACTTAGTTTGTCTAGCCAAGCAATGAATGAGAGTGATGATCAAAATCTATCTATCGCCATTTGTTAACACTAATAATCATTAATATACTAATAAAGTAGAATAAGAACTAAGACATGAAATGCTTAAGCCTATCAGCTATTGAGTAAATAATTAAAGTCGTCAGTAGATACACAGACACACATATTTATAATAGATATGAGTGGCAGGGGGTCGCGGAAAGAGGGATACACTAATATGAGTTTGGGTATAAGATCTTGTGGTTGATTTCAAGTGAGTGACACTTGCCAGAGGATCCTCTGGATAATGAGGAAGATATACATTGCAATTTGGAGAGGATCTATCATAAGCTCTGCATCTGCTGAAGAGGAAGCTCAGTGGTTAAGACCATATACAACTCTTTTAAAGGCTGGGAATTCAGTTCCCAACACCCAATTCAGGAGGATGACAATGGACTGTCTTAAACTCCTGAGGGCCCAATGCCTTCTTATGAAAGTTACAGACAGTTGCACACTTGGCATACATACATAGAAATACACACACACACACACACACACACTTCAAATTAGAATTCACAATTGCTAGCAATATATTAGAATAAAATTCAAATGAAGCAGTCAGAAAAATCTAACAATGTTCACCTCTGTTAATGATGCACAGGAGTTAATAACAGGTCCTGAGTTTAGAAACTGGTGTTTCTACAATGTAAACATTTTCTCATGATACCCATTATCATTCCCTAAGGTTTTCCTTCATTTAATATAGAAGGCCATAAGTAGTCAACTTATCATGCATACCTCCTAACCCATGTTTTCTTTATCTTCACACACACACAAACATTCAGTTTAGCATCTACTGATAGACTGCTCAGTCACAACTCACCCCGACCCGCGAGGGTTTGACTAAAGCTCGGGAGGGGATTCACCTGCATGAGAAATAAAAAACAAGAGATGAAGAAGGAGAGCAAGTCTGAATCGTTGATCAAGCTCTCAAATTTTATTTTTCAAGCAGCAGTATTTATAAGGCAGGAGATAGGGAAGCCTGTTGCTATGGCAACCCAGCAGCAAGCTATCTCAAGACACGGGGAATTCCAAACAGGTCATAATGTTCTGCCACACCGAATATTTTGATTTGTCTTTATCTAATCTAACTGATAAACTACAACAGGGTGGCTCCATCTTAATCTTGTCTTTACTCTATCTGCCGAACCACAACAGGGTCAGCTGGTTTCTGGTAAATGACAGACTGATGGAGAAACAGAAACCTAAAGATGCAGGGTCTGACAAGATGGCTGAACAGTGGCCATATGGCCTACTGTCCTCAACACACAACAAGTACTTTAACCTAACCTTACTATTTTGCTTCTTTGGCCAACCTCCTCCAGAGATCAGGAGCTCCTTCAAGATGGTACTGGCCCTCATCTCAGTATAGAACAACCTGGGCCAAAGAGGGGTTTTATACAACCTGTGTATAGAGAGAAACACAAATCTGTTATATATCTGCTATATTCACGTTTCAATTTTTATACAACAGAACAGACCAGTCTGACAGTCACAAAAGCATAGGAATAAGATAAGAAATAAAATATGTCTGTCAGATATATTGGGCCAGAGGCTGAAGATGATGCTCCAACTTTATAGAGAGCGTTTGGGTGATTGTTCAGGTAGCAAACTGTCTCTGCCATCTTCTCATTTGGGAAGCTGCTAACCTGTACCCCCTATATACTCAGGTAATTACTTTGATTCCTTCTCAAGTCCCTGATAGAGTTGAAGAACAGATAGTTTAGTTTTACAATTAAGCCTTGTTGTTTAGGGGTTAAGATGTTTTTTAGGTCTAGATAGATATTTTAAGTTGATAATGATGAGATATGATAGATATTGATTTACATTCAGAATTTTAGATGCACCAATATAGAAAAGATGTTTTCTTCAAGGCTGCCAAACACAAATACCCAAAACAGTATGAATGTAATTTTTATATAATTCCTGAATGTTTTGTGGTTCTTCTTCCTATATGTAGTTTATTATACATGTGTAATAATATAAATGTATACGTTAAAAAAATTAAAAATTTTAAGAAAAAAGAAAAAAAGAAACAATATTATAGCCAAGAAATTGTTTTATAGGAAGAAAATAAAATATTTAATATAAATACACAAACACACTCATAGACACACAAACACATCTATACACTTTTGCAATGATATATTTTCCTAAATGGATAATAGCCCATTTGCTGGTCTACAACCTGATTCTCAGTTGACAGTGTAATGAAAACAGGCACCCATGGGAGAATAGTGTATCTAATTCACTTTTCATGTTTTATTTTTATTTTGTGAAATTAAAATATAATTACATCATTTTCTTTTTCTTTTTACTCCCTCCTACTCCGTGTAGTGTATGTAACTTTCCCTTTACTCTCTCCATAAACTGTTGTTGCATATGTTTTTGCATTTACAATTAATTTCAATTGATAAGAATTATTTATTATAATAGTATAGAAATGCATATGCAAATATATATACACGGAAAATAAGCTATATGGTTGAGAATCTCAGGTTGTATCACCTCCTTTCCTGGTATAAGACAAAAGTTGGCGGCGCATGAAGGAGCCTATGAATAGCTGAGTGACTTAATGAATGTGAGGCATTTACCTGTCATCGAATTCCCTGAATACTCTCATCCAACTAAGGCTAAAAATTAGCAATACAGTTCATTCTTTTAAAAATTAGTTGCCAAACATTTTGCTTTTTTGTGCTGAGTCAAGTTTGTAACTAAAATGCTACTGTTTAATCATTTATTTGGTTGTTCTTAACACATTTAGGAAAGTAAATCTCTAACAGCCCTTTACTATTTTAGTAAGTATATTGTAATTACTGTTACACTTAGAGAAATAATCATGGTTTCCTGCCTTTCCTGGAAGTTTGGTATTAGCCAGACTAGATGGAAGGTGGGGGGGGGGGGTGGATAATGGTAGATGAGTTAAAGTTTTAAAAAAAAAATCAAAGAATAAAATAATTCTAAAATAAACTGTCTTTAGTCTCAGTCATAAAATTAAAAACACATAAAATGTGTTATCTCAGTATTTTCTTCATTAATTTGAGGTTGCTAAGATGCCATGCCACATATGTGGAAATCCAAGACAGTACCCATGGTAACAATTACTTGCTCTGTATACATATATAGTTATTTAATGAGAAGATTTAGAGCTTAACAGTCCTTGGAAATAGATTTCTCTTTCATTTTTAGTAGCTTTGGAGATACATTTGATTCATAAATATAATTATGTAAGTATGAATAATTTTGTATATGAGGAAATGGTTCAGAAGATAAAGTTACAATCTAATTTTTTTTTTTTTTTTTTTACTGTTGTGGATCTTTCTTTCTTTTCTCTTTCTTTCTTCTTTTTAATTTGTTCACTTTACATCCCAGTTGTAGCCCTCTTCTTCCTCGATTCCTGATGCCACCCTCCCTCCCTCGTCCCCTCTCCCTCCTTCTCCGAGTCCTCCAAAAAGAGAGCCCTCCTTCCCTAACATCTGACAGCCTATCAAATCTCATCTGGACTGCCTGTATCCTCTTCTTCTGATTTTTTTTTTTTTAATTAATGGGAAATTATACACAAGCCTCAATAAATTATCACGGGACATTTTCTTTTTGTCAGTTTTGGGAGAAGAACACTAATGAATGAGTAATTACTGTTGCCCTGCCCTTCACTCAGTGTATGAGGGTAATGCCATTTCAATACCCCCCAAAAAAGCAAATAAATCATTTCAGAGTGAAAGCCAATCCCCTAAGTGTGTTATATTGGCCTGTGAAGCAATACTACTCAGTACTGTCTGTCCCTCTATCATTTTTCATTTTTATGGTAAAAATAATAGCTAATAGGAAACTCGTCCAGTTGCATTCATTCACATTAATCTAGAATTCCTTAAATGCCTCAAAATCCACCTCGATTAGCATATGTGCTGCTAGTCATCATAGTACGCATTTTACATCCACATTTTGTTCTGTTTTGTTTTGTTTTAAGCATGGACCTTAATCTTTATGCACAGGATGCTGCAAGGTATGAAATTCCACATCGAAATAAGAAACTCAGGGGATAGCTTCATACAGTATGTACAGTTTTTAGTAGAGAAACCGTAAGACAAATTTATGAGGAGCACAGCACATGGAAACGACTTTGTGCCTCTGGACATTAAAGGTTAAGGGTGTCGGGAGCCCCATCCTGAACTTGGAAGGCGAAGCCTTCAGAGATAGTTTCTAGCACAACATTTTGGTCTTCCTCTTCCTCCACTGACAAGTACTTCTAATTAAATTTAATGAGGCCTTGTACACAGTCTCATTTTCATGGCTCTGTAGTGCTTCTTTTTCATCCAAGCCTCCACCCTCTTCAACCATTACGCTGAGTTTTTCTGTTCCATCTAGTTTTCTCAGCAGCCTGGGATTCGTTTGCAAAGGCATCCAGAATAACCAGAATAATTTTGGTATCTTTTGCACTCAAGAGGTTCATCAAAGGTTCTAGTATGCCACAATGAGCAAGATACACAATTTTTCCAACAGTCCCACCACTGCTATAGTCGGTTACAGCCCACACAGCTTCCCTCTGTGTCTTAAAACCAGCCTTAGAGAGGACACCAACAAGAAATGGGACGACACAATGATTCACAACTCGCTGTACCTGGTCCTGGCATCCAGCTGTGCTGTTTGACATTGTCCACGTGGCCTCCTTCTGAATATTATTTTTGGGGTTCGTTAGCAGGCTGGGGAAGACTGCAAGTGCTCCTTCGTCTATCACAATCTGAGTCTGTTCATCTGTTCCTGTGATAATATTTCCTACGGCTCTTAGTTCAGGAGTCACAATTGGCCATCAGCAGCTCGTAGAAGCTTCACAAGTTGGGGCACAGCTCCTGTCTTCACAGCCATCTCAATGTGCTCGTTTGGACCATCAGTCAGGAAGGAAATAGGCCAGCAGGAACCTGCTAATACTTCTGCATCATTGTGATGCAGGAGATGAACTAAAGTATGGAGAATCTGCACAACAGCTTCTAAAGGGTGGGGGTGGGGCGGGTTTGCAGGATTCTTGTTTCGAGGAAGGTTTGAAAGGGTCCGGCCAAGATTACATAAGTAAGCATAGGTCAAGGATGACAGATCAGGAATTGCGAGAAGTGCCAACAGTCGGTCAACTGCACAATATTTGATAACTATGTCTCGGAAAACTGAACCTGCAATGTTTCCAAGTTCCCACACAGCTTCTTCGCTGACGTGAGCATGGGGAGATATGAAGAAAGAAAGAAATGCTGGCAAAGCACCTCCGTCCAACCACAGCCTTGGTGTGTTCAGATGTTCCAGAAGCAACGCTAGTGAGCGCCCAAGCAGATGCAAACTGAATGGGATGACAGTTTTGCCCAAGAAAGACACAAATTTGAGGATCAACCCAGCTCGAACGATGCTGTCAATGCGAGGCTGTTTCTCCCTCTAGAAAGCAGTTTCCGTGCAACTTGAATAGCTTGAAGCTGGCTTTCTAAATTGTTGCGGTTTGGGCCTTTAACAATGTCGTCAACAGACCAATTTACAGTGCCCTGATAATTCTGTTTTTCCTGCAGTGGAGACATAGCCTCAACCGAAAATGAGCTGACATTCCTCCTTTTCAGTGTCTGGTCATCTTTTTTTATTATTATTTTTTTTTAATTAATTTATTCTTGTTACATCTCAATGTTTATCCCATCCCTTGTATCCTCCCATTACTCCCCCCACCCCCCGCCATTTTCCCATTATTCCCCTCCCCTATGACTGTTCCTGAGGGGGATTACCTCCCCCTATATATTCTCGTAGGGTATCAAGTCTCTTCTTGGCTACCTGCTGTCCTTCCTCTGAGTGCCACCAGGTCTCCCCTTCCAGGGGACATGGTCAAATGTGAGGCACCAGAGTACGTGAGAAAGTCATATCACACTCTCCACTCAACTGTGGAGAATATTCTGACCATTGGCTAGATCTGGGAAGGGGTTTAAAGTGGTCATCTTTCTTAGCTTGCCTCGGTTCCACATTAACTTCTATTCGGGAGCACCGCATTTCTGTGCTATCTTTTCCCTCGCTCTTGAATCGGTTAAGCCTGGTGGCTGGTGAATTAGCATTCCCATTGCTGGGCATGGTTGCGGGAACACGGAGAAAGCTGCACAGCAGGCTCAGGCTTCCGAGGAAGACGGTGCGGCCTCTCAAGCTGCGGGTCGATGGCCCTTGAAATGTCCACTGCACCTCAGCCCTCAAACTCTGTTATAGCCACATTTTGAAAAGCTGTCTTTGCTCAAAATGTACTTCTGGCTACGTTCTTCTCTTAGCAAATCCTGGGTAAGCAAACAGCACTAGTGAAGCAAACGTTCAAGGGCAGGAATAGGAAATATCTAGTCAGGAGTACATTCTGCAAACACATGGACAGTTTGATGCCGGTAAGAGGAAATCTTGAAAAAGAAAGAGAAAATTAGAGTTGACACAGGTTCTCAAAAGCCTTTCTGTCACTACTTTATGTTGGAACTCAAGTTGACTTCCGAATCACATAACAATTACATAATGAGTGTTTTCAAACTTTGCTTGAAATTCAGTATATACTGGCCTGGATGGCCAGGAACCCAAGATTGGACAGCACAGAAACCTAGGGTAGATCCAAACATGACTAGAAAAAAAAATTAAATAAAATGATTCCTAATGATTTTCTACTGTACCCACAGACTGTTGCCTACCTCTGGCAGCAGATAGGAGCAGGTGTAGAGACAGAGAGGCACAGCCAGACAACACGCAGAGAGAGAGAGTCTAAACTGGAACTCTCCACCAAATCCTTCCCCTCGGGGTTGGTGGAAACCCATGGAAGAAGGAGGGGAAAGATTCTAGGAGTCAGAAGTGACGGAGGACACCAGGAGAACATGGCTAATTAACTAATTAGGGCCCATAAGAGCTCCCAGGGACTGAAGCCGGAAGCACGCGCACGGCTCTGCGCTGGTTTTTCTCTGCATATATGTTATGGGTGTTAGCTTGGTGTTTTTGCGGGACGCCTAACAGTCGGTCAGCTTCTCCTTCGCTCCTTTGAGTCCAGCTTCAATATGAGTGCGGGAGCTTTGGCTTTAACTTACTGTTTCTTGCTTTGTTCTCTTTGTCATTTCTTGGGAGCCGGCTCTTTCAGAACAGAAAATGGAGGGGGGAGTGGATCTGAAAGACGGAAAGTGGAAGGAAAGGAAGGAACGAAGGGAAAGGAAACTGTGCTTGGGAGAAGACTCTATTTTTCAAATAGAAATTTAGTGTAGAAAATTTTATTGCCAAAGGAAGTTTTATACAATTGAAATCAACAATTCTTGGTAATAAGGTTACCAGAATTTTCTAATTAAAAAAGAAATTTCATCTTAGAAGATACTAGCAATCAGATGTTAATAGAACATTTTCTAATTAGGATTAAACTACTGAACTTTACCATTGGACAATTTCTTCAGAGAATATTGACTAAGATATTTGATATTCCCTGTAACAAATAGTTTATAAATATTATCATGTGATTTACAATGATGAGATGCCTGTGTTTAAAATACAGAACATTCAGTTTGATAACTGCATGCCTAGTTGGTACCCATCATCCACCACTCACTATAATGAGCTTAGCTGTCTATTATTTTTCCAGAGCCGTTTGGAAAGAGTGGAAGTCATTTTTCTGGCAAGACCATCTTGGCTGTCAGAGATTCCTAGATGGCAGATGGGCCGGTTCGGGAAGAATGCAAATCAAATTAGCACAGTCAGACAAAGACTTATGCTGACACTGGTAACTCGCATTTAATAATAGTCCTGGAAGCCAGAAATAATTCCACAGGCAAAATTAATGTTAAAAGACAGCAATGCTGAGTCCAGAATCTCATCTAACAGACTCACTTCACAGTCACAGCTCTTGGCTCACAGTTCTGAAGGAATTGGCAGAACTGACTCCATAATAAACTGATGATTCTCCAGTTGAGTGTTCCCTTTCTAATGCCAGCATGCTACCACATTGGCACAGTGTTACCTTCTTGTTTTCCTAGCAACGGATTCTGCTTCCCTTTGATAAGACAAAAAAAAGAGCTCTGTTCGTGAAAAGATGACAGCAATTGTAAGAACTAGCAACCCTGACCCCTTCAGCTTAGCTTTGCTTTTTCTCATCGAGGAAAGAAACAATTGCGGTATCATGGTACAATCACAGATGTGGAGCTGGGTTGCATTACAACAGATAGTTCCCTTGGGAAAATGTGCTACCTGGTATCAAAACAAATAATATGTAAAAGTATTTCCCTTTTATAATAAGGGTAGGTCTCTCTTGGCATTGAAAATTGATGTGGGAACTATGGAATTTTGAAAACATGAAAACATCCTGAAAGCTAAGAAATGTATTAAGATTAAATTTGTATAAACGTATAAAGATTAAATTACCGTGTTTCCATTATAGAAAGAATCAAAGTGCCTCCAAGGCATCAATAATTATAACATAGAAAATGAACTTAAATAGAACTTTCTTTTTTTTCCTCTTTTTTAAATTTTTTTCTTTTTTATTAATTTATTCATATTACATCTCAATTGTTAGCCCATCCCTTGTATCCTCCCATTCCTCCCTCCCTCCCACTTACCCCCTACTCCCTACCCTTATGTCTGTGACTGAGGGCGACCTCCGCCCCCCCCCCCCATATATGCGCTGAGAGTATCGAGTCTCTTCTTGGTAACTTGCTATCCTTCCTCTGAGTGCCACTATACCCCGCCCCCCATCCAGGGGATGTGGTCAGAGATGGGGCACCAGAGTTTGTGTGAAAGTCAGATCTCCTTCTCCACTCAACAGTGGAGAATGTCCTGTCCATCGGCTAGTCTGGGTAGGGGTTCAAAGTTTACTGCCTATATTTTCCATGGCTGGTGCCATAGTTTGAGGAGGACCCCAGGACCCAGATCCGCCTGTCATAAAGTTCCTCTTGTAGGTTTCCAGGACCCTCTGGATCCTTCTATTTCCTCATTCTCCCAGGCTTCTCTCACCTAAAGTCTCAATAGGATGTCCTCTCTGACCTACTTTCCTGGTAAGTAAGGCTGAGAACCTTCTGTAAGGCAGGTGACACTGTCAAGAGAACAAAGCGACAGCCTACAGACTGGGAAAAGATCTTCACCAACCCTTCATCTGACAAAGGTCTAATATCCAAAATATATAAAGAACTCAAGAAATTAAATGCCACCAAACCAAATAACCCAATTGAGAAATGGGGCTCAGAACTAAACAGAGAATTCTCAACAGAGGAATATCAAATGGCTGAGAAACACTTAAAGAAATGCTCAACCTCCTTAGTCATCAGAGAAATGCAAATCAAAACAGCACTGAGATTCCATCTTACACCCATCAGAATGGCTAAGATCAATAACTCAAGTGACACCACATGCTGGCGAGGATGTGGAGAGAGAGGAACGCTCCTTCACTGCTAGTGGGAATGCAAACTAGTACAACCACTTTGGAAATCTATCTGGCGCTTTCTTAGAAAAATGGAAATAGGGCTTCCTCAAGACCCAGCTATTCCACTCCTTGGAATATACCCAGAAGATGCTCCAGCACACAACAAGAAAATTTGTCAACCATGTTCATAGCAGCCTTATTCATAATAGCCAGAACATGGAAACAGCCTAAGTGTTCCTCAGTAGAAGAATGGATAAAGAAACTGTGGTACATTTACTCTATGGAATACCACTCAGCTATTAAAAACAAGGAATTTCCAAAATTTGTGGACAAATGGATTGAACTAGAAATGATCATAATGAGTGAGTTCACTCAGAAGCAAAAAGAGTTAAATGGTATATACTCACTTATATAGAGACACTAGTCCAAGGGGCATGTCCCATGAAAAACTTTACTTTTTTAATGTGCATTGGTATTTTGCCTGCAGGTATGTCTGTGTGAAGGTGTTGGATTCTCTGAAACTGGAGTTACAGACAGTTGTGAGTTGTCCATGTGGCTACCGGGAATTGAACCAGGATCTTCTGGAAGAGCAGCCAGTGCTCTTAACCTCTGAGCCATCTCTGGAACTTTCTTGTACAGATGGTTAACATATTTTTGTCAGAAAAAAAAATCACATAAACATCTTGTGTCAGTTTCTTCAGTGTATTCCATTCACTCTCATTTTTTTCTTATTTGGTTATAGTAATATATTTTTATTTCATATACTTTTTCTTTTTTTTCATATACTTTTTCTTAAACTGGAAAATCTACATCTGTGATATTTGCATTATAAATGAAAATATTTTTGGATTTTAATTATCAGGATATTTGGACATGGAATTACCAGAAAAAAAAGTGAGATTATGTCCTATCAAACTGTATCAGCAAGTATGTAATTATAGCACTTTCTTTTAAACTTTTTTTGGGGTGCATATGCCTCAAACTCCTTCTAACATCCCAACCCTACATAGGAGGGAGAAGCGTAGTGGGGAGAGGGAGCCTCTTTACTTTTCTCAGCTGTTTAGTGTTGAAAGGTCTTTGGGGCTATATCCATCTCAGCCAACAGCAGACATTGCCATCTCCTCCAAGCCACTGCTCCCGAAACTTTTCTCCCCATCTACCTGCTCCAAACCACTACATGGTCCATCTCTGGTCTCTTCAGACTGCAACATGCCACACGCCAACACTGCATGCCATGCTATGCCATCCTCTCTATGTTCAGACCCTAGACGAGGAAGGTCATTACCAGCTGGCAGAAACCATGCCCCTCACTAGACAATTAACAGGTGTGGGCAAGCTCGAACTAACTCCCACGCTTGGGATTGAAACAAAAACATAGCTACATAACACAACTGAGTTTAAAAAAAAAAAAAACCCAAGACTTCAATTACATGTAATTATACATCCTGACAGGCATTTGGACCTGCCCTCTGTGTGTTTATGTCTGCTCTAATGAATGAACACTCGGCATCTTCACATGTTCAACCTTCGCTTTCCATGCAATTTCTGTGTCTATTGCGCTTTATGTTTTATTTGATTTTTTTCTACTTTTCATTATGCTACAGATAGCTAAAATATTCTAAGCTTCATCCCTTCTGTATTGCAAGATGTATGACAGGCTTCAGGCAATGTGTCCACACAGTTATGTCTCTAAATATTTGGAAGCCATTTCAAGTCTGTTTGGCTTAGCATCCCACTGTCACTCAGTGTCATCACAACTGAAACGTCCTAGCAATCAAATTAATAAAGTGTCCAGTTATATTTCAAATTTTCTATGCTGCCTGAAAGGGGATGAAGATAAGCAGCTATTCCCTAGCTTGAGGTCCTGGTGTGCTCGAAGGTAATTTTTGTGCACCTGTCTCTCGTTCATCCACACATTCATCATCCTCATGTCCTTACCCACATTTAATGAATACAGACCTGAGCATTTCAGATTCCATTGCTTTCCTAAGTATTTTATTTTCTCTCCCTTTAAGTGAATCCAAGGCCTGAAGGACAGGTTCTTTGTAGAATAAATTGCAATTTGGGGAAACATTTTGTATTGCAATTCTTTATATTTTGAGCAAGCTTCGCAGTTGTCAAAACTCCTGTCCTTTTCTTGTTGTCAGTCTGCCCCATAGAAATCCCACGAGACGTGGAGGCCTGGCAGCTTCATCTCCTCTTAGGAAAAAGAAGAAGTACATAAATGTCAGAATAGCTTCTAAAACTGCAGGGTTACTCTGAGGTAGTTCAATTCTATAATTACTCCCTCAGCATCATTCTACCCCTTACTTGTGTGCATTTCCGCATATGTAAAGCTTAAAGCATCAGTCTTGACCTTTGAAAAATGTCCATAATGTCACTTGGGAGCCGAATCCATGGGAAAAGGCAAAGAACACACTGCGTGGTGAAAGCTACCTGGAATATAGTGGTACATTCCCCATCCAGACACACACCTCTCTCTTCTTTCTCTTTTTGTGTTTCCTTCGATCTCTTTTCCTGCCTTTTCTTTCTCCCAGTGTCCCCCACAAACACACACTAAAATAAACACATACCGTACATTTAGATTAAATGCACTTTTAAAAAACAATCTATTGTCAGTACTTGGATAACACTATGTGAAGGGAAATACACAAAGACATTGGCATAAAGGAGTTCATGGTCTCTTCCATGTGATTGTTATAGTATCAACAGACAGAAGAAACAGCTGGTGTGTAGATAAGATGAGACAATGTTAATTATTCATTCTTAGGATATAGGCTAATCTAAATTCTACCAGATGTTATATTTATCAGATATTCAATTACTTAATTTCCAAACTGGTTTTACTCTTGTTAGTAACATTTTGGCAAAACTTTATAACTAAGGGCTGTCTACCAGCTGATAGCTGTGCTTTTGCAAACTCTTAAAAACAAACTTTCTGTTAATGTTCTACAAAAGTACAAAAAGGGACTCGAAAATATTTTTGAGATGTTTACAGCAATTATCCATAGAACAAGCAGAGTTGACTTCAGGTATGTCTGAAAGTCAGAAATTGTGTACTTCTTTTATACCTCCATGGCTTAAAGTGGGCCTAGAAGATTTATTGGCACAATCTCTGACATCTGTTACTTGCCTTCCAATGTGGGAACACATCTGACCAACCAGGAAGAATACTTTGCTAGTATCATGGGACAAAAGAGAACAAGCCAATATTGATGAGTCATCAATACCTTCAAAGACTATTGCTAAAAAGACAATAGAGGTTCTTAGAACTGAAACAAAGTCACACTGGATGTGATAGCAGCTCTCTATAATTCTAGCACTTGGGATGCTGAAACAGGAGGTTTGCATAGGCTTCTTGAAGAGACTTGTTACAAAACTGCAAGATGTAATTGCTTGTAAAAGCCATTCCAAATGTAACTAGAAGCCAAGGAGTTATGAAAAATGAAATGGTTCTTATGCAGAGCCACATTTACTAACTAAATATGTTCTAATGTTGCTTGCTGCTTGCACTCTGTTTATTGTGCTTCTTTCAGACAGACAATCTGAATCAAGATGAGGCATTAAAACAGAAAGTTGGGAATTGTGGCCCACATGGCAAGAATGGATATATTCCAAAGAGATAGATGTGTATCTCAGTCCACCAGACTACTGAAACAATGGATGCCCTCAAAGGGGTACCTCTTGATGGAACAAGGGGATGCAAAGTTAAGTCTAATTGCTATATGCTAAGTCACATTATGTCTGTGAGACAGGGCTATGGTGAAGGGCTTGCAAACAGTGTTTTCTCTCACACACTGAACACTTCAGCAAGCCCGCCATTGTATGACATTGTTATGTGAATGGACCCAGAGGGACTGTTATCAGAACTTTACATGAAGCAGTGTTTGTAGAAATCTTGTCTTTAGTTCCATCCAGCAATAATGGAAGTCAACTGCAAAAATCCTCTTTTCTCTTAGGAGATAAATTCCAACTCTGCAAGTATACTTTTTATTATTAAACTGTCAAGAACAGTTTACATAGCTCAAGCAAACAGACTTACCAATACCACTAAAACAATCTTATCTTTAAAATTATAAATTTAGAACATGTGCATTAAAATGAATCCAGAAATGTTGGAACTGTAACGCAGACATTTATCACAGCTATTGAAAATGCCCTTTATCCCTAATCAAAATGTGAATACCTTGCAATGTGTATTTTCAAATCAGAGCTTAATTTTTAACTCAAGCAAGAAGAAAAGAAATGGCAGTGAGAAAATATATGACAATTTCACCCAATTTTTAAAGCACCTCTTTTTCTGTATGCCATATCTTATTAGCAGCATCAGCTGCAATTTTAAAATGCAAGAACGGGTTATTTTTGTCCTTTGAATACTCTTATCCAACTAAAAACAAATTTTAATAACATACCAGGATTAATTTTGAATATGTATCTTTAAAATAATTCTATTTGTTATAATTTGTATAACTGTTTTCATGCACAGTAGAGTTCCCTAATCTACTAATAATAACTAAAAAAAAAATCCAAAGTGCTTCTAAAGGTGCTTACATGTGGTGATATAGCAAGAGCCAATACTTAGGATAGCCAACTTTAATAAGTGAGGAAAGGAGCTTTGAAAATCAAGAGCTTATCAAGTATAAATTTAACTCATAAAGCCAGACTAGAAAAGATTCTGCATAACAAGATAACAAGCACAGGAAAAACCTACAGAAAGTGAAGAAATCTTTGCCAAGTCTACTTCACGCATTCAGGATTTATAAAGAATGCGAGAACTTAAATGCTGTAAACTGATCATTCCAAAATTGGGAAAAGGAATGGAGCAAATACTTCTCAAAAGAAATATAGATGGCCTATAAGTATACTCAAAAGTGTTCAACATCCTTAAACATCAGAAAAATGCAAATTAAAAATGAGACTCTTTCCATACACATCAGAATAGCACTCATCAAGGAAACAAAAACAAAGACAAAAAAAAAAAAAAAAAAAAAAAAAAAAAGCAGTTGTTGTTGGGAAGATAGGAAACGAAGGAATTTATTTCCTGATGGTACAACTACTAGCCACTAGGGAAAACATTCTGGAGGTTCTGTTTGTGTAATTTTTAATCTATTTTCTTTTGGTTCTTATATCCCTTTCTTCCTACTCCACCCCAATTCCTTCCAATTCCCCAACACCATGTAGAAGAAAACGATGGTTAGAGGGGAGAAGGAGTGTAGGTCTCTTAGGCTACTTCCTGCTGGTTAGCATCATCAGGTTCCCAGAAGGGCCAAGTCTGGTCTTCATTTTAGGATATCTCCAACTTCTTATCAAGCTCCATGAATAGCAACTAGAAACAGTTGTGGAGGCAGTGGCCTTCTTTCTCAGAGCCCCTCAAAGCCTCCTACAAAGTGTTCTTCTCTCTCTATGGGCTCTCATATTTATACCCTCTCAGAGTCCTCAGAATTAAACTATCTGCAGCTGGCAAAGACCACAGCCCCTTCACAAGGCAATTAGAGTAAACAACTGTGGATAAACTAAGGCAGCTCCATATCCTAAACTTGAGATTAAAACAAAATCAGGTTTGCATAACATAACTGAGCAAAACTTCCATTACATGGTTCCTTACAAATCTAAAAACAAAGCATCCAAACAACTCCTGGATATACACTCAAAGAAACACAAGTCATCATCCAAGAGAGATACCCATGCATCCGTTTTTACTATAGGACAATCAGCAATAGCCAAGATATGAACTCAACATGGATGACAACCAACAGATTAATGAATTTTTAAAATATATGATATATATGATAAAATTCTATTTGGCAATAAATATTATATGGAATTGTGTTGAAAAAAGGTTATAAAGAAAACAGAGAATGGCAGGGCAATAAGATCAAATATAAGAAAAGTAAAATTATATTTATTGATGAAATATCATAATGACTTCTATAATTTTGTATGTGATTCAACTTTTTGTTTTAACATGAAACAGAGCAGGACCTGTCCTCTTGGTTTGAGATGTATCATATTGGCCGGTACTGTTCAGAGCTGCACTGGGATAAAGGGGATCTCTTTGAAGTAACACTTCCATTAAAAAGTTATTGTATATCTCCAGCCAGAAAAGCAGGTAAGCTAACTACAGATCTTCACCTCTGCTTCCATCCTTCTATATCCAGTCTCTTAATCTTTCCCCAGAATTGTAGGAGACCACTTGATTTGGCCTCTTCTCACTCTCTACCCCATTCCCAAAGCACTAAGTAGCTCATAACGGAACACACTGCTTTCCTAGCTACTGTGAACTCATGAGTCCAGTCTCATGTCAGCACTCAATATCCAGAAACATGTTTTACCTAACAAGTAGCCACATCTATCAGGATCCTAAGAATTTCCTACCAGGCAAGACAAAGCCACCACACTCTCCTAAGAAACTAAGAGGGCAGCAGAAAACAAGGAACAAAACCCAATGAAGACAAGACCAGACATCAGCACTTAGAATTACAATCTCCCCAATTCCAGATTCCTAGGTGCCAGTGTGAAAACGTAACCAATAACAGCCAGAAAAATATATCTCCACTAGAGCTCAGAAACCTTAAGACTCTGAGTGTTACAACATAGTGCAAGCGCAAGAAAAAAAAAATCTTAAAATAGCCTTTGTGAGCAAGATAGATGTCCTTAAAGAGGAAGTGAATAAATTCCTTAAGGAAATCTATTAAACACAAACAAATAATAGAAAGAAATGAGGAAAACAGTTTGAGACATGAAAGTGGAAATAAAATTATTTTTTTTAACAAAACCAAATAAAAAGAAATCTGGCAAAATTTAGGAATTTGAAAGGAACTTAAAGTCAAGCTTCACTAGCAGAATACTAAAGATGGAAGAATCCCAAGCATTGAGGACATGAGAGAAGAAATCAAAACCTCAGACACAAAGAAAATCTTAAATCTAAAAACATCCTGCTAAAACATCCAAGAAATCTAGGATATTATGTAAAGATCAAATTTATGAATAATAGGAATGATGAAAGGAGAAGCCAGGTCAAAGGTACAGAAAATATTCTCAACAAAAATGATAAAAGAAAAATTCCCTTACATAAACAAGAATATGTATATCAGAGTACAAGAAGCATACAGAATGCCAAACAGTCTGGACCACAAAATAAATTCCCCTTGGCACATTATAATCAAAATGTTAAACATACAGAACAAGGGAAGAATATTAAAAGAGAAAAAGATGAAGTAACATATAAAATCAGACTTATTGAAATAATACCTGACCTCTCAATGGAAACAGAAAAGCCAGAGGGCCTAGATAGACGTGGTACAGACTCTACAAGACCACAGATTGCTGCTCAGACTACCACATTCAACAAAATTTCAACCACAATAGATGGAAAAAATAACAAATTCCATTATAATACCAAATTAAAGCAAATCCAATCCTACAGATGGTGAAAAATAAAAAACGAAACAAAAAACTCAAGCATAAAGAGGTTAATTACGTCTAACAAAACACAAGAAACAAATAATCCTAAAGTAGCAAGATAGAAGAGGGAAAAAGCACACATACTACCACAACCCTAACAACAACAACAAAATAACAGGAATCAACAAACATTACTCATTGATGTCTCTGAACATCAATGGTCTCAATTCCCCCCAATAAAATGACACAAATTAACAGAATAGAAGTGAAAGCAGAGTCCAGCCTTCTACTGAAGCCAAGAAACACATCCTAACCTCAAAGATAAACATCACCTCAGGGTAAAAGAGTGGAAAATGATATTCAAAACAAGTAGATCTAAGAAGCACGCTGGTGTAGCATTTTATTATCTAACAAAATATATTCCAAACCAAAACTAATCGGAAGAGAGAGGAAAGAAACCTACACACTCATCAAAGGAAAAAACCAAAACCAAACAAAAAAAAAAAAAAAAAAAAACCCAAGACAGCATTGCAGTTCTCAACATCTATGCATCAAACACAAAGGCGCTCAAGTTTTAAAAAAGAGACATTTCTACAGCTTAAATGACATACTGACGCACACACACTGGTAGTGGGAGAGTTCAATATGCCACTCTCACCAATAGAAAGGTCATACAGAAAAAAGCTAAACAGAGAAATAAGGGAGCTTACAGATGTTATGAATCAAACGGACCTCAAAGACATTTACAAAACATTTCACCCAAACTCAAAAAACAGAACTTCTTCTCTGCATCTCATAGAACTTTCTCCAAAAATTGATGACATACTCAGACATAAAGAAAGTCTCCATGGATATAAGAAAATTGAAATAACACCCTGCGTTCTATCTGACCACTGTGGATTAAAGCTAGATAGCAACAACAAAAAACAGCATACAGCTTACAAACTCATGAAAACTGAAAGCCTCTCTACTGAATGAAAAATGGGACAAGATAGAAATTAAAAAAGAAATTAAACTTTCTAGCAGCGAATGAAAATCAGTACACACCACCACCGAAATATGGGACACAATGAAGGTGGTTCTAAGAACAGGTTCATAATGCTACCCACTTACATGAAATACTAGAGAGATCTCATGCTAGCAATGTAACAGCACCCCTGAACACTCCAGAATGAAAAGAAGAAATCACACCCAAAAGGAGTAGACAACAAGAGATAATCAAACTCAAGGCTGAAATCGATAACAGAAAAAAACTAACAAAAATAATACAAAGAATCAAATGACACAAAGAGTTGTTTCTTTGAGAAACTAAAAGGCAAATGGACAATATCCAAATTAACAAAACTAAAAAATGAAAAGAGAGAAACAGTAAACATCAAGAAAAAAATTTTAAAAATCCAGAGAAACGTAAGGATATACTTTGAAAACCTGTACTCCACCAACTTGGAAAATCTGAAATACATGGACAGTTTTCGCTATGCATAGCACCTAACAAAGTTAAATGAAGACCATGTAAACAATTTAAGGAGACCCAAAACACCTAATGAAATACAAGGAGTCATTAAGTGTCTCCCAAGAGGACTGAAGAAATGACTCAACCATTAAAGGCTTGGCTCACAAACAAAAATATAAAAGTCTCCCCAACCAAAAAGAGCCTGTTGCTAGATAGTTGTAGAGAAGAATTCTGCCAGATTTCAAAAGAAGAGTTAATGACTTTACTCCTCAAACTATTCCACAAAACAAAAACAGAAGATATATTGATCCAGTCATCTTATGAGAACACAGCTACCCTGATACAAAACCACATAAAGACCAGCAAAGAAAGAGGATTGTGTGTGTGTATATATGTGTGTGTGTGTGTGTGTGTGTGTGTATATATATACATATATGTATATATATATATATATTGATATTGATATGAATGAGATCACTAAGTAATCAGGGAGACAGAGCCCAAACTTGCCACTAAATGAAGCTGCCAGTACTGGGATTGGGTTATATCTAGAGCTGTTGGCCAGGTTGTCCCATTGAAATCCCCAAACAATCCAGACTGTTACCATGGCTATAGGTTGCTCTCCACAAACAGATGAGATACCATGCCCCATTGCTAAAAATAACACCTACACAATTCATTGAAGATGAAGAAGTTAACATGGTGACTATAAAGAGCCATTACCCCTATATTCTAGAGTCTTTAGTGCATGGAAGTATTCTGCATAATAGCAAAAGAGAATCATAACTACAACCCAGCCACAAACCTTTGAGTCAACAATGGTATCCTGACTACAGGATAAAATAGAAAAATGGTGGCACAGGAGATAAACACCTTCAGCAAATTGGCTGGATACAAAATTAACTCAAAAAAGTCTGTAGCCTTCCTGTACACAAATGACAAGCTTGCAGAGGAAGAAATTAGGAAAACCACACCCTTCACATTAGCCACAAGCAATATAAAATATCTAGGAGTTACACTAACTAAGCAAGTGAAGAACTTGTTTGAAAAAAATTTCAAAACTCTGAAGAAAGAGATTGAAGATAACCTGAGAAGATGGAATGATCTTCCTTGCTCATGGATCGGGAGAATTAACATAGTAAAAATGGCCATCCTACCAAAAGCAATCTACAGATTCAATGCAATCCCTATCAAAATACCTACACAATTTTCTAAAGACATTGAAAGTTCAATTCTGAACTTCATATGGAAAAACAAAAAACCCAGAATAGCTAAAACAATCTTGTACAATAAAAGGTGCTCCGGAGGAATCTCCATACCTGATCTCAAACTGTACTATAAAGCAATAGTAATTAAAACAGCATGGTACTGGCACAGCAACAGGCTGGTTGATCAGTGGAATCAAATCGAAGACCCAGATATGAATCCACACACATATGGTTACTTGATTTTTGACAAAGAAGCCAAATCCATTCAATGGAAAAAGGATAACATCTTCAACAAATGGTACTGGTCTAACTGGAGGTCTATGTGTAAAAACATGCAACTGGACCCATATTTGTCACCTTGCACAAAACTCAAATCCAAGTGGATTAAAGACCTCAACATAAAACCAAAGACACTAAGTCACTTAGAAGAAAAAGTGGGGAAGAGCCTGGAACATATTGGCAGAGGAGACAACTTCCTGAACAGAACACCAACGGCCCAGGCCTTAATGTCAACCATTAATAAATGGGACCTCATGAGGCTGAGAAGCTTCTGTAAGGCAGGAGACACTGTCAAGAGAACAAAGCAACAGCCTACAGACTGGGAAAAGATCTTCACCAACCCTACATCTGACAAAGGTCTAATATCCAAAATATATAAAGAACTTAAGAAATTAAACACCACCGAACCAAATAACCCAATTGAGAAATGGGGCTTGGAACTAAACAGAGAATTCTCAACAGAGGAATATCAGATGGCTGAGAAACACTTAAAGAAATGCTCAACCTCCTTAGTCATCAGGGAAATGCAAATCAAAACAACTCTGAGATTCCATCTTACACCCATCAGAATGGCTAAGATCAAACACTCAAGCGACACCACATGCTGGTGAGGATGTGGGGAGAGAGGAACACTCCTTCATTGCTGGTGGGAATGCAAACTAGTACAGCCACTTTGGAAATCTATCTGGTGCTATCTCAGAAAAATGGGACTAGGGCTTCCTCAAGACCCAGCTATTCCACTCCTTGGAATATACCCAGAAGATGCTCCAGCACACAACAAAATTTGCTCAACCATGTTCATAGCAGCCTTATTCATAATAGCCAGAACATGGAAACAGCCTAAGTGTCTATCAGTAGAAAAATGGATAAAGAAACTGTGGTTCATATACACTATGGAATACTACTCAGCTATTAATAACAAGGAATTCCCAAAATTTGTGGATAAATGGATTGAGCTAGAAATGATCATAATGAGTGAGTTAACCCAGAAGCAGAAAGACTCCAATGGTATATACTCACTTATATCCGCATACTAGCCCAAGGGGCATACCCCTCAAAAGCCTTCACTTACCAGGAAACTGGGACAGAGGGGAGGACATCCTAATGGAACTTTAAATGAGAGAAGCAAGGGAGAATAGCAAAGTAGAAGGATCCAGAGGGTCCTAGAAACCTACAAGTAGAACATTATGATAGGCAGATTTGGGCCCAGGGGTCCCGCTCAAACTAAGGCACCAGCCAAGGACAATACAGGCAGTAAACTTTAAACCCCTACCCAGATCTAGCCAATGGTCAGAACATTCTCCACAGTTGAGTGGAGAGTGTGATACGACTTTCTCACGTACTCTGGTGCCTCACATTTGACCATGTCCCCTGGAGGCGGAGACCTGGTGGCACTCAGAGGAAGGACAGCAGGCTACCAAGAAGAGGCTTGATACCCTATGAGCATATACAGGGGAAGGTAATCCCCCTCAGGAACAGTCATAGGGGTGGGGAATAAGGGGAAAATAGAGGGAGGGAAGAATGAGAGGTTACAAGAGATGGGATAACCATTGAGATATAACAAGAATAAATTAATAAAAAAATTATAAAAAAAGAATCAGGTATAGGGGGCTGGAGAGATGGCTCAGAGGTTAAGAGCACTGGATGCTCTTCCAAAGGTCCTGAGTTCAATTCCCAGTAACCATATGGTGGTTCCTAGCTGTCTATAATGAGATCTGATACTTTTTTCTGGCGGGCAGGATGTTGTATACATAATAAATAAATCTTAAAATAAAAGTAATATTTTGCTAGTCATATGCAATGTCGTTTATTTACCCATGAAATGAGATTACATTTCTTCACTTTCAATGGGATATATTTCTCAAAAAGGTAGATTCTCAAGTCACAATGGAGATTTTTTTTTCTTCATGTATGAGGTATCATCTTTTTCAGGACCTTGTATTTTTTATGCTCTACTGTGTGGTAAACCGTATTCTGGGTATTATCTTCATTCTAGTTCTAATTTTGCCCTTGTAATATATATGAAAATCATTACTTAAAGTTTCAATTGATGTCACGTTTTTCTTCTTTAAATAACATAGAGATAAAAATATCTTAATCCCTCAAGAGGCACTCATCTTACAGCCAATAGCATGTATCTTTGTATCAATAAAAATATATTAATAGCTTTTATGAAAGACTATCACCACTGGAATTTAGTTTACATGCTGACAATTTTCTGTCGGCTTATTTCTTTAGGAAAATAAAATGAATATTGAGAAGTATAAATGCAATTCACAAACTAAACTATATCTGATTGCTCTCTGAGAAGTAAACTTACACATTTTTATTTTTCTGAAGAATGCTTTTAACGTATATAATGATTACAAAGAGTATCTCTAATCTTGCTTATAGAATTGGAGACTTCCTTTGGGGGAGTCAATCTATAGCAAACATAATATGCTGATTTTCTTATTATACTGTATGTGTACAGTAATAAATGTAAAGACATGAGAAAATACTTAGAAACAAGTTGAAATAGTTCAATAATACAAAAATAAAATGTTTTTGAGAAAAATTTAACTTTAAAGTTAACTTTGAAAAGGAAAAAAGACTTTGCATGTATATCAACCTGCACTGGCATGTCAAGCAGGACTAGGCCCATCTTCTTCTACTAAGACAGGGCTGTCCAGTTTGGGAAAAGAGATCCAAAGGCGAGCAGCAGAGGCAGAGGCAGCCCCCACTCCTGTTGTTAGAGGTCTCATATGAAGAACAAGCCATCTGTTACATATGTGTGGGGGACTAGAACCATCCATGTATAGTCACTGGTTGGTAGTACAATCACTGTGATCCCCTGTAGGTACGGGTTAGTTGATTTCGTAGGCTTTCTTGCCGTGTCCTTCACCTCTCTGGCTCTTTCAATCCTTCTTCCTTTTCCTCCATAAGATTCCCTGAGCGCCACCTACTGTTTGGCCGTGGGTCTCTACATCTGTGGTTATCTACATCAGCTGCTGGGTAAAGCTCCTCAGATGACTTTTATGCTAGACTCCTGTCTGAAAGTATAGCAGAATATTGTTAATATTGTCAATAGTGGGAGCTCTTTCATCATGTGGGACTCAAGTTGGGCCAGTCATTGATTGTCTGGGTTGAAGGTTTTGTGTGTGGATTGATGTCCCCCTCCCTCCATTGGAAGTCTAGTCTGGCTATAGGAGGTGGCAACTTCAGGCTACAAGTAGCCCATTGCTAGGAGTCTTAGCTAGCGGTCAGCACCATAGATTCCCTGGAGACTCCCTTATATCCCACAGATGACCCACCCCCACCAATTTCAGTTCTTTTTCCCAGCCCTACACACTCCACCCTTTCCCTCACACCTTCCCACTCTCTCTCACTCACTTCCCTCCTTCCATCTACTTCTGATGTCTATTTTGTTTCCCCTTCTAAGTGAGGCCTAAGCAACCTCTTTCAGGCACTCCTTGTTACTTAGCTTTTTTGGGATCTGTGGATTGTAGTAGCCTCAATAGAAGAAGATGGATCCAGTTCTATTTGACAAGCCAAAACAGGTTAATGCCAATGGGAAATCTCCCCTTCTCTGAGAAGAAAAAGGGTGTGGGGCAGGGGAAGAGGACAGGAAGTGAAAGGAGCTATTTGGAGGAGAAGGGGAGGGGTGAGGGAGGGGAACTTCCTACCAGATGTAAAGTAAATTAATTAGTGAATGAATAAAAATAAATTAAATGGTTTAAAAATAATCACTTATGTATGCAAATTGGCAATAGACATTTGGGGCAAAGGTAACAGCAAATGACACTAATAAATGAGAAAAAATGTAAAAAAAAAAAATGCACCCCATCCATTTCTTCATCTACTTTTTTGTTGTTTTTTGGTACTATTTAAGCCCAAAAGCAATGAAGAAAATTATTATAATTAACTTTTTCTGAAATTCTTTAGCAAGCAACTGAGAACACATTCATTGATAATAAGTGTGTGTTTATTTTTGTTGAAAATTAAGATAAACCTTTTACCCCAACATTTTATATTCCCTAAATCATTGTTTATTTCCCAACCTCCTCATCTTTTCTGAGTCACTCCAAGGTCTAAGTTCTGTCAGAGTTCTATATCCTTCAGTCTCTCTTCAACTCTGTCTTTTGTTTCCTATTTGTGTAGTTTAGTTAGCAAGTCACTAATGCAAATGTTTGAGTGCCTTTTCTTCTCCAGTGCTCTATCTCCCCAGTCCTTATGGAATTCAGCCCCATTATTTTTAAGATGACATACCAATATTGCTACCTACAAATCATGCCACTAGTAAACTTTCAATTTATTAACAATAAATTATCAGTTGACATAAATTCTGTATGTTCTTATTTTTATTGTTTATATTTGCATGAAATATCTGTATTTATAAGACAAATACCAGACACAAAGCAACTTATAACTCAGGACAGATATAAACTGAAAAAAGCTGAGGCTCCTGGCCCCAGAGCTGCTTAGAACCACTAAGACCTTCATCATGAGACTGCATCTTATATTGACAGATAGCTACATTTGCTAGTCTCCATAGATATCAGAAGAAAAGATGAATTCTAAAGGAATTCATATTTTGTAACACTGTTTAAAAAGTAGCAACACTTACAATAGCGTAAAATAAAATTTACATTGTTAAATGTTATATGTGTGTTTCTGGAAACATATTTTAGGAATGTGAGCAAATTATTTAACAAGGAAACAGTGAATATCAGCATGAACTCTCCTTTACTCTTGGCCACTGCAGTTAAAGAGTGTATATCTAATACTCCAAGTTGTTTAGGGTGTAGAATTCAATATCTGTTGCAAAATCAATGTGTATGGTATTTGTGTGTGGGTGTTTCATTTGGACTTTATTGATTAATGAGTAAATATCAAACAACAGGATACAGGATTTATTTAAATCCTAAGAATTATCAAAATGGAATCAAATAAAATACAATTTTATAATAATAAAGAATCTTAAATTCTCAGATGCAGTAATTTCATTACTTTGCTAATTTGAGACATTTTGCTTTAAAGGCATCTAAAGGAATTTTGAGGCAATTATCCAATGAATCTATTTTACTCTCATAGTAACACAGGTAAAAAACCGACACATTCATCCTTGAGTGCAGACAGAGAAACATCACATTCAATCATATTCAACTATAGAAAAAGGCTTGTCAGAAATGTTCACTACTGGCTGAGTAATCCTGACATCTATAAAAATCTATTATGTATTTTATCACCTAGATCTTCATCATGACTGTTAGTAACTTCGTAAATGATTAGTTCCAGCTCCCGAGAGAAGGAAGCATGCCCACTCTGGTCAGGTTGAGTGACACAGTGGACTGTCTTGTCACCTAGAAGAGCAATCTCCGGTCTATAATATACAGCATACTGATAACAACTCACCAACTTTCCACATAGGTAGAGCATCCTTATAAGATGGAATAATAATTTCAAACACAAATTGGGAAATGACACTTCTATGTTATTTAGAAGAAGACAGAGAATGCTGTTTGTTTCGTTTTGTTTTGCTTTCTCTTTTTTTGTCTGTTTCTTAAAATAGAGTGTGTAATAGAGAGTCAGTGTGAAAGTCACACACTTGTTCGTGGGTGATCTCTTGCTATTCTATTTTCTTTGAAAATTCAGTTTAGGTTTGGAGCATCTCTTAGGATAAAGAATGGACAATAAGCCATATCATAGGTTGAGACAAAGACTCTAAAAAGTAAGGACATTTACCTGCACATGCCAGTGTAACAGTAAGAATGCCCAAAGAGTAAAAACTCATCTGCTGTATTAAGTAATTAGTCATTGTTTGGGTAAATCACCCTTAATCTCCATGAACAAATGGACCACTGACATATCCAAAACTAAAGGGTTCATAACACCCTCAGCAGGGAGCATCAGCTATATGTTTACTATTTTGATACAATATGCTAAATATTTAATTCTTGTTAAAAATTTTGCAAGAAAATATGAAAAGTTGTAAGAAAGAAGAGACAGTCATATAAGAATGAAACAGAGTTTCAGCTGAAAACTAAAGACTGTGTGATCTAGCTAAGTACATATGGTTCCAGGCTCTTCTCTAACTCGTCTTCTTCTGTGTTCTTTTCCTTTGAGATTCTACATATAAAAAGGAATGTCATGGTTGTTTTTTCTATATCTAGTTCGCTTCTCCAAACATGATGATCTCCAGTCCCAACATCTTTTTTTTTTTTCAGTAAACAACATGATTTTGTTCTTTATGAATGATTATTCTTGTATCATGCATATAAGCCACACTTTCCTTATCTATTCATTCTGAACCAGGCTCCTCCACTGAGGCTATAACTTACATCTTGTGAATGAAGCATCAGCAAATACAGGTGTGCGGTATTTCTTATTCGTTCTGACCTTGATTGGTTTGTAAGTATCTATATCCAGGAATAGTATAGGGAAATCATACCGAAGTGACAGTTTTGGTTCCTGAGGACCCTCCATAATGTTTCTAACACTGTCTTCTCTGTTTTATAAAACCCAAATTTCCTTTCATACCCTCATCAGTATTTGCTGTTACTTGGTTTCTGCATGATGGTACTATGCCTGGGTCAGTTGGAATCTAAGTGTCATTTCATTTCAGAATTTTCTTGGGCATAGGATGCTAAACATTTCCGTGTGTGTGTGTGTGTGTGTGTGTGTGTGTGTGTGTGTTGTCATTGAAATTTTATCTTTAAAGGATGACTGGTTCTATTAATTTACCCATTTATAAACAAGATTATTTGTTTTTCCAGTGTTTGACTTTTTAAAATTTCTTTGTACTTCCTAGATATTAATTCTCTGCTGGATAAACAGAGAGCACAAATTTTCCTATTCTTCAAGCTGTCTTTTTCCCTAGGATAATTATTTCATTTGCTATGTCAATGCTTTGCAATTTTATTAGAAATCTTTGTGTAAAAGCCTTCACTTACCAGGAAACTGGGACAGAGGGGAAGGCATCCTATTGGGACTCTAAATGAGAGACACATGGGAGAACAGCAAAATAAAAGGATCCAGAGGGTCCTAGAAATCTACAAGTAGAACAATATGATAGGCAGATTTGGGCCCAGGGGTCCCGCTCAAACTAAGGCACCAGCCAAGGACAATACAGGAGGTAAACTTTAAACCCCTTCCCAGATCTAGCCAATGGTCAGAATATTCTCCACAGTTGAGTGGAGAGTGTGATATGACTTTCTCACGTACTCTGGTGCCTCACATTTGACCATGTCCCCTGGAGGGGGAGACCTGGTGGCACTCAGAGGAAGGACAGCTGGTAGCCAAGAAGAGACTTGATACCCTATGAGAATATATAGGGGGAGGTAATCCCCCTCAGGAACAGTCATAGGGGAGGGGAATAACGGGAAAATGGGGGGGGGGGAGGAATGGGAGGATACAAGGGATGGGATAAACATTCAGATGTAACAAGAATAAATTAATTTAAAAAAAAAAGAAATCTTTGTGTAATAATTTTCTTCTAAATTTTGGGTTAACTGTTTTTTCTTTATAGGTCCTATTTGGGAACCTGATTTGTATTTAGTTCTGATGAGCAGCACAATGCATTGTTTTTTGGATTGTATTTTTTTCAATAACATTTAGGCATCTTTTAGCTATCACAAGATTAAGAACATGTATGTGTTTCCAGAATCATTAGACCTTTAAATTCATTGCTTACTTCTATAACACTTTATGAATATACTGCAAGGTTGTAGAAGAAGCAAGTAGGCTTTTACTTACATGTCTCATCTTTTGGTTGTAGTTTCCTTTGTTTTACTTTTCAGCTAGATATGTAAAGTCCACGCATCCTGGAATGCTTACCTCTTTTTCCCAGACATTTGATCACACACATTCCGTGCATCAGTCATGTCCACCAAAATATGTTTAGTGATTGTACTAAGAGGAAATCTGTCTTTGCGTTCTCTATCCTCTTCCACTCTGTTTTTATGCCAGCTGAATCTGAGTATTGATTTGTACATATAATTAGAATACAGTTCAGTCACTCAAATAAATTGGTTAATACTGCAGAAAGCTAGGTGAGCAAATGTATTATAGACGTTTATATATATCTAAAACCAAGATATTATTGAAGCATTCAGGTACTTACAGAGGCAAGGAGACAGATAGCAACAATATCCAGAATCTCAGAATGATTCAGCTTCAGTTAACAGTCTTATGCAAATTGGCAATTATAACATTGACATGAGCTTTCTGTCATTACAGACTGAGTACCTCTTTTAGTCCACTTTAATGAGCACCAACATTCCATGAAGTTGATACACGTGTAATGGCAAGGCTTGTGTGTAAGTTGCTTAGGCTATATAATTTGTTTTTATTTATTTGTTTGTTTGTTTTTACTTCACATTCCGAACATAGCCTCTCCTTTTTCCTCCCCTCTTATCTCCCCTCCCCTACTCCTCAGAAAAAGAGACCCCCCCCTCCCTACCAACACACCCCAGCTCATCAAGTGGCAGTAGGACTGAGCTCATCCTCTTCCCCTGTGGCCTGGCAAGGCAGCTCCAGCAGGGGGAGATGATCAAAAAGCAGGCAGAACAGAGTCCATGTCAGAAACAGTCCCCATTCCCCAAACAGTAATGCAAACGTTTTGTAGAATGTGATTAGCATCTAAAGAAATTTCACTTACATAGTCATATTTATTTTAATGTAATAAACATAACTGTAAATATGACTATGAAGCTAGACTGATTTTTACTCAAACAATATCATTGAAAAATGAGGCAAGGTAGTTTTCTCATTTCAGTGACACCCAAATATTCTCATTAACAAAAAGAGAAATTGATACAAGTTTATATTAGAAAACTAGCTGTTACTGTAGGTATTTGTTGTGATCGTAACTATCACACATATATGTATATGTATATAATATGTATTCCTCTCTAAAAATATTGCAAATCTTTAATATTTGTTATGTATATTTTTATAGTTTTAGAAAAATTCAATTTATCTGCTTCTTCCCCAAAGGAGGCTTATATAGCTTAAGTCTATTAAAATTAAATTCATTTTGAACACTACATTAACCAGATGTTAAGCCAAGCTATTACTGCATAATTTAGCCGCTAAATTGGATCCTTAGACATATGTTGGGTATTCAAGACCAATTTGCTCAATGTTAATGACAAAAGATTATCATCGGTAGGAACAGGTTTTGCACCAAAGTTAATCTCAACTTTGAGTTATATTGTGAGCATAGTTTTTGATGGGATTGACTGTTGTCTTTTGGTCCCAGTAAAAAGATGTTAATTTGGTATACAGAGATTATCTGTTTGTTTTGTTTCTGTTGGGTGCTTACCAAATATAGAGGTCAGGGCTGCTGACCCAAATACATATGCTTAATGAAAACATCAAAGAAGCTGGTCAACTGTAATAACAATTCAATACCAGCTTTACTTTCTTAACACTTAGGACTCTTATTCATTAACTTAAGCCTGTATGGATCAATATCTATTTTTCTAACCTACATTACCTTCAGTGTTTTCAATTACTCATTCCTTTTAAACTTTAGGCAGGCATATATGCACGCACACACACACACACACACACACACACACACACACACACACACACAAGAAAAAAAGAAGAAATGAAGGAGAAAGAAAAAGAGAAAGTAGAGGAGGAGGTAGAGAAGAAGGAAGGAGGAGGAGAGAGAGAGAGACAGAGAGAGAGAGAGAGACAGACAGACAGACAGACAGAGACAGAGAGAGACAGAGACAGAGAGACAGAGACAGAGAGAACGATAGTAATGTATTTTTAAAACAATATGATGCCATTTTTCTTGCCTGAACTTCAACACATTCTCTGGTCTGTGAAAGGTTGCACAGTAGGGTGGATTCACTCAAAGTGCTTCGGATTCCCACTCTAACTTACATGCTTAGGAGGAGATATGACACCTGTGCCTTTGCTTCAGAAAAGCTAAGGATTAGGACTATTTTATCTAACCTCTTGAAAGGACTGATTTCCTTGAACAGAACTATGATTTTTATTTGAGGGAATTCTGTTTAAACTCATTGCGTGGAAGTACATGGTTCTTGTGGTGTATGTGGCACATTTTCTATTTTGTTAGTAATAGGAATTTGGTCATTTGTTTTTAAACCAGGCTGGAGGTTGATATTGGCCATAATTTACAGCTCAGCTGAGGGGAAAGCACTGGACAATAGGACCTCAGCAGTTTCCTGTTTTCCTCGTCTGATGTCCTATTCACACTGTTCATGTCACACCTCCTATCATAATCCATGATTTCTCTCAGCCTAATAATTTCAATTTCATCTAAACTTGTATTTTTGTTTGATATTGTATTGATGAAAGACTGAGTTTTCTATTAGCAAATTTCAAAATCATTTTGATGATTAGTCTTGGTTGTCAACTTGACTACATCTGAAATCAACTAAAACCCAGAAAGTTGAGTAAGCCTGTGAGGTGTTTTTCTGGACTGGATTGTTTGAGGTAGGAAGAGCCACTGTATATCTGGGCACACCTTCTGGTAGCAGCCCACATCAGAAAGCATGAAGAAACCTGCTAGCAGCTGCACAGATTTGGAAAGTTCATCTATTCAGCTGTGGCAACATTTCTTCACTGGCATCAAAAGCTACTTCCTGGGCGTGACTACTTGCTGTAGAGTGAAGGCCCGTAGCTCTCTAGAAACCCTCAGGATTCCAGCACTAGACTGGCACTGCTGAATCACCCACTCTTATGAATTGAACAGCTGTGAGATTCCTGCCCTTTCCACTAGGAGACAGCCTGAACCACAGTCTGTGTGCCACTCTAACAAACCCCATATATGTGTATGTGCATGTGTGCATGCATGCATCCACGTGTGTATGTGTGTGTGCGTGCGAGCGCTCGCGCCTGTGTGTGTGTGTGTGTGTGTGTGTGTGTGTGTGTGTGTGTGTATTTATTCTATCAGGTCTGTTCTGTTAGAGGACCCAGGGTAGCTTAACTATGATTTTATAACTTTCATGTGAATGAAAACAGAACAGCAACTAATAAAGGTCTTGTTCCTCATAAATTATCCTGTTAGTATTCTCAGTACTTTGATGTAAAAATTAATACAATTAGATGACCCCTTTTTTCCAGTAAGGTCATGTCCTAGTTTTCTTTCTGCTTCTGTGATAAACATGATTTAAAAAAAAAAAAAAAGAAGAAGAAGCTTGGGGAGGAAATAGTTTATTTCACGTTACAAGTGACAGTCTATTGTAGAGGTGAACTAAGTTGGGAACTCACAGTAGGAACCTCAGTCAGAAACCATGGAGGACAAAAATTCTACAGTAAATTAGCTGGTAATACCACACTGGTGGACACTATATAAACTCTAATAATAACCTTAAACCCATCATTTGCTATATTCCAGCTTCATCCATATTTAGAAAGTTCTTTGAGGCCCTGGATAGTTTAAGTGATGACAGGCATTTGGGCTCACGGCTTCCTGGTTTTATAGGGCAGCATTCCACTCACATTAGTCCTATCTGTTACTAGTACATGTCCATAACTAAACCATGAAATGGCAATCTATTCAGTATTGCATATTAAATATATTGGTACTTAGTACTGTATCATCTAATATTTTGAGCGTTAGAGTTAGAAATATAGTTTTTAGTGATAATTATGCTGTTTTTAGGTTTTTTGTTTTTTGGGATTTTTTTTAAGCATAGCTGAGTTATCAGGGAGCAAATCAATATTTCAAATTCATCTCTCTCTTCCAAAATCTCATCTTCCTCCATCTCAGCTCTGCCACGTCTTCATAGCAGTGACATCCTTTGCAGTTCCACAGATGCCTGGAGGAAGTGGAAGTCTAATTCTATATAAGCAGCTGAGAGGCTATTGTGGATGGAGAAAGACAAGATTTTGGCTTCATGGAGTTCCCATATGCAGCCACCTCTGGGAACATGTTATGCAGAACACTGTTGCACACTAGGGAAGCCAGAGATCTATGAAGCGTATCTGGCCACAAGCCACGCCTTAGTTCTTACATTCATCAAGCTCTTCCTAAGCTCATAGACCCATTACAAGGAGCCTGTTACATTTAGTTGCTCTATCTATCTAGGTTTCTCTTTTCCATGGCAATTTTTTTTTCACGAGGCAATTTTTAAGGCTTCTTTATTTGGTGACAAGACCTGCCTTCCAGAGGACCGGTCAGGATTATTTGATGCTTTTTTCATTATGAGACTTGAATTGTGTGACTTGAGGAGAAAGACCAAAGAAATGGTATGCAATTCTTACCATACAATAAAGGGGCACTTGCCCTCAACATAACTGGTCACTTTTCATACTGAGCTGTCATTTCTCCTCTGTATAAAGGATTTGCTTTTCTCCACTTTGTGTTTGTATTTTTTGGAAATGAGTTGTTGCTTCAAATATCCCTGAAGAAATGTGGAACCGCACCACTGCTAGCTGCAGATGGAATTATTTCTGGATTGTCCTTTTGTTCTGTGACTCGGTGTCCTGGCTTCTAGCTTAGCAAGGTGCAATATTTATGATGTTTTTGTAACACCAATTGAAAAGCTGGAAAGCGCTTACCCTCTAGCTTTGTTCAGGCATGTCTTTTTGTGATGGTGCGGATGTGTCAGAAAATTTCAAACATAATTGTTGTCAGGGTAGGCTTGTATTACCGAGGGCATAACACTTGTCAAGTTTAGTGGGCTGAGTCAAGGACAGATGGAGAGAGAGAGAGCATACTTCACATTGTGATGGAAACACATAATTATATACAAAGGAGTGGCTTATGGCAGGAATAAAATTTGCTACAGTAAGTTAATTTACCTCACTCGAGTCCATTTTGTAGCTTTAGTTTCTTCACCACATTTACTGCTATCTGGAATAATCTATTAATATCCACATGCAAGTTTAAGTCACTCCCCATGAAATAAAAACTTCATGTTAGTGAGAAAATTGCCTTTCTTATTACTCTCCTTCTGAACCATATAAAAATAGCTGCTGTACATGTTAAAAATTAAGAGGAGTATAAAACAGAACCATTTTTGAATTCTCTGTGATAACTTGTAACAGCATTGATTAAAAAAAAAAATCTAATACTTACACCTGGTATTAAAGTCTAACTAAAGATATCTCTGTTAATAATCACTAACAGAGAATATGATAAACATAAAAAAAATCCAGATTTAATGAGATAAAAAGATAAGAACAAATATAAATTAAGCCAAAATACATGGTTTAGACCTTGTTTGTCTATCCTGAACTCATCTGTATTTTCTCACACCATAGATATGAATGGCTTTGGGGACTCCCTTGTCTGAGGTCACTGGGGTATCTTCCTGTCTTAAAGATGAACCCTGGCCTTGCTCACCTGGTCACCGGCTACTCCTCTCATTCTCCTTTCCCAGCCGGTGATGCTCTGCAGAGATGAGTGAATCACAAAGACTGTTTCCTCAGGGACAGCAAAGTTCAGAGGAGTGAGTAGGCGGAGGTGGGTGCTTGCTGGAAGAATTATGAAACTAGAGGCTTAAGTTTAGGTTATTTATCATTTTCCCTCCCTCCCCTTGCCCTCTGTCCTTCTATTACACACACAGAGAGAGAGACAGAGAGACAGAGAGACAGAGAGAGACAGAGATGGAGGGAGGGAGGGAGGGAGGGAGGGAGGGAGAGACAGAGACAGAGACAGAGACAGAGACAGAGAGAGACAGAGACACCTATGATGTTGAAGTGAAACACAGTGATCTACATGTGGTTTTGGTCACGGTTTCTACCACTACACACAATTTAAAGAGACTCATGTGATCTTGGTAGGTGAGGGTTCTACTACTGAACCACCAGTGCCAGTCAGACATTGGACTGGAATCTATGAACCTTCTCTGTGATCTGTTTATCTAAGGCATTTTGTCACAGCAACAAAAACTCGACACAGTTTTGCAGCAGAATCACTGATATTCATTTCTACCTAAAATATATGTATCAACATGAAAACATAATGCTCATTCTCAACATTTTAACCCAGCTTATTGCTTTGTGTTTATAATTCTTCATAATGATTACATACAAGATTTGATAAAGCTGTACATTTTTCTCCAATAAATCAATAATTCTATAAGTGAAAACTATATTAATAACTTGGAAAACTGTTTTTAGTGTCTACTTTAAAAAACATATGTGTGCACAAGCCAATGCTCATGTTCTGCATCTTTTTATGTATGTGCATATATATGTACATATATCAAAATTACATGGATACAACACAAATATCTGTTTACAATCTGAGACATTTTATATATGTATAGACAAGAATTATTCACAATTATTTTATTTTATACTAAGACATGAGATATCATTGACCCAAATGCTGATAAAGAAGAAATAGATAAATACAAGGAGGTATAATATATTACAATTAACATCACCATAGTGTGACTACAGAAATTCAGCGACATTCAATATAATATTGAAAAATGCAATGTAAAAAAGAGTAAATATGTATGTCATATTAAGTAAGTTAAGTAATGAAATATAAAAAGCTAAGTAATAATCTCAGACTGCTTTTTAAATGACTTTAGACAGAAGTACACAGCATAGACTGATAAAGTTGCCCCAAAAGCCATAAGGATATTAAAGGAAAACTCAGTGCCAATAGTAGACAACCTTCCTATAAGCTGTTGACTTTAGAGGCACCTTGGACCCATAAAAAAATATAGGCCCTGGTGTTTGCCCACAAAAACTAAATAATAAGGTTCTCTTGCTAAAGACACCACGCGCTTTGGTTGCAGGACTTAGAGAAATCGAGCTGAGCTGAAACCCCCCTCCTTGGTCACTGGCTTTCATAGGGTTAGAATGTGCTATGAGAGCTGTTCAGGAACAGTTGCCTTCAGCAAGCTTCCTTAGCTGTAAACCCGTGTGCTGCACTGTCAACCTTCCAGACAAAACGGGCCCTATGGTAGTAAGTCGGCAGCAACAGTAATCAAACACTTTCTGGTTTGAATAGAAGAAGGTTCTAGTACAGAGGATTCATGGAGGCCCACAAACTTATAAAGCTTAGCCATGTTCCTTGGCCACGTAGAGTCAATGGTATTGCTAATGTAATCTTGTTTGTTTAGATTGTTGTGATATTTTATAGCCAATTTATGGGAGACTTATGTGTGCAACATTTTTTTTAATATTTAAAATTTTCAAATTCTAAAAAATATTTCAACTTCATCAGAAATGTGGAATATATGACTCAATCAAGGACAAGAAATTATTTTCAAAAGTGGAAAATGATAAATTTCATGTCTTTTTTTGGATCCTAGAGACAAGATGGACATGGAATCTTTATTGGTGTAATAACTCTAAAGAACTCTTGTTTATATGTACTTACACACACACACAAAAAAAAAAAAACTGCAGGAGAGCATTTGTCTTTGTAGCAATATTTAAACTGCAACAAAATAGAAAATCATTTAATTTAATGCAGGTAAAGTTTTCATCACAGAATTAAATCTTCTATATAATTAGAAGTTAATGAAATCCACATATATGCATTAGTACTGAATTTTTATGTATATAATGTTGAGGGAAAGTCAGTGAAGCATGGGTAACGTAGTATTTAAGTATATATTAGGGACACATTTTTAGGTTTCAAATTCTTCATAATCTGTGGCCATAGAAATCAGGACAAGGCAGAAAATAAATGAATGAAATGAAACCTGAGCCAGAGGCTATGGCAGAGCTGAAGAAAACTGCTTCTCGGACTCCTCATTAAAAAAAAAAAAAAAAAAAATGTTATTGATGAGGGAGAATCTAGTCAGCGTTGAAGAACTAAGCCTGGAAAAAAAAAACTGGACACTGAGAAAAATGGTATCTTAGGGTAATAACCCTAATGGAAAACAGATAAGCTGTCTACCTCCTTTCATTCTGAATAGAGCTATTTTTTTTTTCCTAATTGGCTTATTCTTTGGGCTTGTTGTGTAGAGGATTGAATTCAAAGCCTCACAAATGCTAGGCAAGATCCCCTCCACTCAGTCATATTCCTAGCTATGCTGCATTTTTAAATGGATATGGAGTAAAACTACTTTGTAGAGAAAAGCGTATGATTTAATTGATACAAAGTGTTCGGAGCAACAGAAATCCTAGCAGGTAGTGGCATTACTGGACACCATCACAGGGATGAAGGCACAAAAGCTCCTGCTTGTCCTAAGTCTGAATGTTCAAGTGTAAGTTAGATGTGAGGGCCATAAACACAAGGCACAAAACCAAGATGTGCTGAGCTGACTTCACAATGAGAAAAGCTCCAGCTTAATGCAATAAGTGTACATGTCTCTCAGTTGGCTGGAAAAGACTTCTACTGTCTTGTGAGTAGATCTACAAAGAGGATTGCATGTGGGTTTTAAACAATCTGTGAATACTTTGAAAACATTTAACATTCCAGAATGACTTCCTATATCTGGATTCGCATGTGCAATGGTGCTGTGAGGTCTAGCATATACTGTTCGTTGCACATGTCCACAACCTCTTGCTTGTTCTTACAACTTTTTATTTCCTCTTTACAATAATGATCATTGATCCTTACTGGGGAGGGATGTGATGAAGATGTCCAATACAGAGCCAAGCATTCCATAGTCTCTTATTCTCTGAACACTGACCAGTTGTAGGATTCAACGTTAATGGACATTCACTGCAAAAAGAAGCTTTCCTGATGAGAGCAGGAGACGTGAATGCTCTATGGGCGCAAAAATTAAGATGGGTGGCATTTTATAATTTTAACAACTTAACAAAATTAGATTGTCAGCTAAGGTCTATGGCCCAGCCACCCATGGATTTGGGGCCTGGAAAATCATGATAGGAATCAACTCAATCTGGAAAAGCAAATATAAATCCAATCATAAAGTAGTTGGTTACAATTATAACATTCATGGCACTATTGTAATTGTGCCTCCAGAACTGACAGGCAAGGTCCTATTACTTAGGAAATCACATTCTTGAATCACAGGTCATAGAGAAAACTAGCAGTTACCAACATGGAAACTTCATTTGTACTTGCTAAGTTACAGGGTACTAGAAGATACCAGGCATGCTACCAGGGGAGAATAGTAATCAACAGTCTTACTCAAGTGTTTTACTTTTAAATGAACCTGGAGTGTGATACAACATCAATGTTATAATGGAAACCATTATGCTAAGCATAAAGGGATAACATCTCCTTAAAATACAATCAGTACCATGCTCTTGGGAATAGTATATATGAATGAACTACAATATTTTCATGTAAATAATTCAATGCCATCTTCCCTTTCATAAGAAAATCCACTACTCTGCATTATGCCATTTTTATGTCAATAGCCTCTTGTGTGTTAATCCAAGTCAGCTATAATTTCAGCCTAAGAAAATTGACTCTGAGATACAAAGAAAACAAGTAAGCTGAACTTTCTTCTTCCTTCAGAGCCTGAAATTGCATTATACCCTCCTCTGTCAGTTTGCTCTATGAAATCATCCTAGTAGAACCAAGGAAGATTTAAAATCCACAGATAGAGTTGGATAAATATGAAATATAATAGCAATATACTTTTTAAGGTCTCCATAGCAACTGGGAGCAAATTATCTACTCTGGCATTAAATGCTGATATCTATATTCATATTCATTTTTGTAAAACATCTTCCATTTTTCAACCGTGTAATCATACAAGATTGATATGCTAATTTTATACCAACGGTAGATAACTTATCTCCATCCAATTCTTAGTGAACTAAATTATTTGGGTTTTAACTAGACTTTCCAGCATTAAAAATTTTTCTCAATGTTCCAGTAACTCATGTCACTTAAAATATCATTTTGTGAAGCTCAGTGAGCCATATCAATATGAAATAATTTGATTGATAAACTATTTGCAAAAATTAATGTTCTGCTCACATGACCTAGAAATATCCAAATTGTATATGTATACATGAATATATATTACATACTGGTAATTTTCTAACCTGAAAGACTTTGGAGATGAGCTCAGGAACCCCAAAAAGCACTGGAGAGAATCACCACTAATATTTTCCAGCTAAGGCTACTGTGATTCCAAGACCTGAGAGGAGCTTCATCCTGTGAGGTTCTGTTCTTAATTTGTTTTATATTTCTTTGTTGTAGGCCTTTTGTTTATTATTTTAACTGTTTTTAATAGAAATAGAACTACATTACTTCCATCTTTTCTACCCTCCAGCCCTGCCCTGATACTCTCCATCCAAGCCCCTCCCATGCCCTCCTCCCACTCTCAGGTTGATAGCCTCTTTTGTCTTTGATTATTAATTGCTACATTAATTTTCTCTTGTTATTGTTGCTAAACACACATATGTAAATACAGCCTGCTTAGTCTGTTTATTGGTTTTATTATTTATATATAGGTTTTATTGTTTATAGATAGTCTCAAAGCCAGTCATGTTGAATTGGATAACCAATAAAAGAAGATGGATAATTTCTGGAAAAAGCTAATTCTCCTCATAGAAGTCATTAGTCACCTCTAGTTCTTTGTATGGAGATGGGACACCCCAAAATGTTCTATCTTTCACATTAATATGTCTTTTGACACTGCCATTGTCCTAGCTCTGTTTATACAACTCTTTCTGGGAGACTTTCACAGCAGACTTCCTGGCATCCTGGGTGGTGCAGAATGTTCCCTGAGTCACTGATGCAGGAGCTATGACACAGAAGTATCTGTTGCAGTACAAAAAATGGTTGCACAAACCACTCAGACACCAATCTCAGTATGGTATTGATGGTCTGTTTGAACACCACCGCCCCAAGACTTACCATGGCCAGGGACACAGTGGACTCAGGATGCCAAACTGTCATGTCGTCCTGTTTCTAAGACAGGCCTTTTATAAGAAAAACTATAACCAGATAACAACCAGGTACCCACGTGGGAGCAAGGGGAAGGCACCATTACATCATTTTGACTAGCTAAACACAAGAGAATCTATTTTGTTTAGAGCACATTGTATCCACGTGACTAGACAAAGGATTTTAAGCTGATTAGCTAGGATATAGGCTTAGGGTCTTTCCTGTTCCTCTCCAAAGAAAGGAACATAGGAGAGTATTGTGGGTTTGTTTAAGTAGAACTTATTAATTTAAGCAGAACGTTCAGCAAGTATTGAATTGTAAGTAAAAAGTTATTCAAGTTCCCAGGAAGGTAGAGCCTAAGATTATGAATTTAATTTTACTTTATGATGAAAATGGCTTCTGCTATGCTAAAGAAAGCAGGTGTTAACAGAGGAGCTACAGTTTTAAGCAGGTTACACTATCCACTGCTGCTGTGTTCCCATGCTCTGTGGAGCTCTGCCTTGTGTCTAGCTGTGGTTTCTTGTAGCAGCCTCAGATTCTTTACAAAGAAAGTCTTCTTTGACGATGGATGCTAGCCACACTTATATGTCACAATAAAGGTAAGACAGAGAATTTAGTAAGGACTTGTGCTAGTTTATTAAAGTGGTGGTGGTATATTCTTTCTAATGTCTGGCCTAACTAGCTCTAGGAAGCAGGCTAGGTTGTCAGTACCAGACATAATTTCTTCCTTATGGAGCAGTATGTTCAATTAGACAGTTGTTGGGTACCAGTGACATGTGATCACTGATGACTGTATCTTCACGTGTGTGTTTCTCTTCTTGTCATTGTTATAGATAACGCAACCAAGGAGAACAGTTTATTTCTTCCCCTTTCTTAGCAGCTTGCAGGATTTTCTGGTATCATGGAAGTTAAATAATAGGATTTTTAATACATTAAAATAACAGAAAAATGCCTTAAATAAAGTATTCTGTCCACTGGTGTTAGGAGCCATAGGACCCTGCCTGACCTGCCCCAGCTGGCTGAGAGGCCCTGCTGGCTGAAAGCAACAGCTGTCTGCATGCTTGAGATAATTATTCTGCCTGGCAACCACAGAAGATCCAGCCTGACCTTGAGAAAGAGAACATTTGGTGTATCGCGACTTCTGAGTAATCGCCCATTCCCCATCAGTTGCCCTTGGGGCCTGGCCTAGAAGATCCTGTAACTTTCCACTGCATTCCTTCCTGCCCCCGCCCTCCTTGAAGCTTACTTTAAATTTGAATACCCCCTTACAATTAAACGGCTCTTGACAAGCAATGTTTTCTTGAGCCCTGTCGTCTCTCTCGCCTGTTCTTTATCCACAGGCCGCGGCCCTCCTCGCTCGCCCTCCGAATAACTGGACCCGCGGGTCGGGAAACACTGGTTTTTCAGTGGAGTTGATTGTACATAATTGAGTTCTTCAATGTGGCTAAAACACTTTACACTTTTAAATACTTTTCTGCATGTTTTGAAATCATGAGGGGTTTGTTGCTGTTGTTGTTGCTGTTGTTGTTGCTGTTGTTGTTGTTGTTGCTGTTGTTGTTGTTGTTGTTGTTGTTGTTGTTGTAAATATTTCCATGGAAGGAGCTCTTCAAGGAGAGGCTTCTTGACTATGAATGCAACACGTCCATGTGGAGCTGCATCCAGCTCCTGCTGGTGTGATTTCCTCACCACATGGGCTGTGAGTCAAGACAAAACATCCAGTCCTCAAGTTCTCTTTGTCATGTATTTGTCTCAGCAAAAAGAAAGGTAGCTGGGATAGAGTATGTGTGTGTACTTTATATGTACATAAGCCTAAGTATGAAAGAATGGGAAAGCTTAATGAATTTAGTGCTTTATAGTATGCTATGTTCATAAAATATCTTTTCTTGTACATATATCCTCTTCTGGTCACATTTTATTCTGTCTCTAAAGACTTTGTTGAAATGAATCCGTTCCACCTTGTTAACTCAGAAACCTTAACTATAATTACAACTGCTTCTAAAACATTCTAATTTTTAATTTAAGCTGATAAGAAATTTGAAAATAAAGACTACATAAACTGTACTATTGTCTTTTGTGGCTGCCAAAACACTTAGAGAATATTGTTCACATTTGTTAAACATGGTTACATATACTGCAAGCTACAAATAATGTAAATATGGTTACATATACTGCAAGCTACAAATAATGTAAATATGGTTACATATACTGCAAGCTACAAATAACGTAAATATGGTTACATATACTGCAAGCTACAAATAACGTAAATATGGTTACATATACTGCAAGCTACAAATAACGTAAATATGGTTACATATACTGCAAGCTACAAATAATGTAAATATGGTTACATATACTGCAAGCTACAAATAACGTATATTTCAGAAGATAATACATTTCCTGTTAAACTCAATATTTGTTTTCAGACTAATTGATTAATATTATTCACATTTGTTAAATATGGTTACATATACTGCAAGCTACAAATAATGTGTATTTCAAAAGAGAATACATTTCCTGTTGAACTCAATATTTGTTTTCAGACTCATTGATTAATACAGCCTCATATTTGTCAGGTATTTTTGCCCTATTTTTTAATCAAAATGTGGAATTTATTCATAAGTTCATAATAAATCCAGGGGCATCATTATTATGAATGAGTTTGTCTCAGAAAGGAATTAATAATGTTTAAAGAATACTTTTGCAAACGTGTGTTTCTAGACAGTGTGTAGTTGACTGACAGTTTTCAGGGTTGTTTGGGGAAAAAAAAAATGTTTAATTTCAGCTTTTACCTTCACTGTTCTCTTGGTTAAACAGAAAAGTGGACTGTGACTGCCTTTTAGAGAGACATGCAGGTTTCTCCTTTTAAGATATACTTTGGTTTTGGTGATTGATTTAGGGTCTTACATGACCAGACTTCAGAGAGATAGAATAATGTGTTTTTCTTAAAGAAGCATTGAAGTGGGTAAGCACAGGTCCAGACCATGGGAAACCTTCCAGACACTCATGTCAGAACATAAATCTTCCATTTGCTTCATCTCTTAAGGGTCTTTGTTTTTTCTCTTTAATTCTAGACTATTAAATCATTAGATTACTGTAAGAAAAAAACCAAGTATACTGTAGGCATTGGGATGATTGTGTTCCAAATAAAGAGCTTTAGTAACAGAGCTCCAGACATCGCTTTCTTATTTATTTATTTTTATATGTCTATGTGGAGGTCAAACGTAATGAATTCTACTGTATGTTTGTGCACACACGTCATTGTGGTCATATTAACTTTTGTCACAGTCTATTGTCCTCCCTCCCTTTCTGGTCACTTTCTTTTCAACTTTTTCTTTTTCAACTGCCATTGAATTTTATTAGATTTGCTTAAACAAGCATGGTGGGAAGATATTTGCACATTAATGGTGGCAAATTTATTGAAGAACATGTCTTTTCCTTCCCCAGCAGCCATTAGATGCCTATAACATGACAGGATGTCTAGATCCAGGCTTGTGCAGACCTTATACAAGCAATAACCTTTTGTGGGATCAAGAATGGAGCTGCCATGTAATACTGGAGTTATGCAGAGAGCTATTATTCAGTCATTGTAATGACATCAAAGACTGCAAGACGTAAGAATTAAAAGTCTGTATTTGTATTGGGTCTTTGACTGTAGGGCAGGGCACACTTAGAAGTTGAAATGTATCTCTGTATGTGTATGTGTGTGTTTGGCTGTGTAGGAGGAAATGCCATGTAGATCCAAACACAGCCATGTATTTTATGAGGGTTTTGGTTACAGGAGAGGAGACACCTGGTAGGTCTTGCATCTAGATGCCAGTGTGGGTCTTTGTTCAAATGGGAGGATATCTATCAGAAACTGACACCTAGCTGTAAGTGTGTGTGTTTGTGATAGGAGTACTAAGTAGGGGGTTGGGAGGTGTGATTGTGGTGAATGGGTACCTATTGTCTATTAGTTTTTTTGCAGTTGGTGCAAGGTTACATGAACCATTTGTTTGGTTAATGATGTGGGCGATGTCAACCCACTGTGGGTGGCTCTATCCCTCCAAGTTGATCCTAAGTTATATATGTACACTGAGCAAGCCATAAAGAACAAGCCAGTAGCCAGGTTTTCTCCACGTTTTCTGCCTCTGCTTCTGCTTAAATCCCTGCTCCAAATTCCGCTAAATGATGGACATTGACCAAGACAAGTAAGTCAAATAAAATCTTTCATACACACACACACACACACACACACAATTTTTGTTTCTATTTTCAAAACAGTGATGCATTTAATAAATAAATAAGGAGTAATTTGTTCCTCAGTTCAAAATGCAGAACTCTAGACTTATAAGAATGAGAAAATATGGACAAAATGGAAATAATTCCATTAATCAATGTCTACTTGTCTCCTGACTGAGAAGATAGAGCTGTGGGAAAGTGCTTGCCTGACACTGTTTGCTTTACCCACATCGCCAAAGCAAAAACAAACAAAATGTAACCATTTCTTTTTATTCCTTGAAGTATGTTATTTATCATATGGATGGATTTTCTGTATTTCAGACATGAACATAAAGCATTGGGTTTGCTTCATGGCCTATTGGGTGCCAAATTTAGTTAATGATTTGTTTTTGTTATTGACACTTATTTTACTATCCCATATAATAAATAAGATGAAGACTCCACAGATTTAACCTTTCCTAATTTTCATTCATTAATGGATAGAATTAATACCCTTCTAGCTAAATTCTATATATTTGTTTTTATTTTTGGAAAACACACCAGTACAACAATACTTCCCATCCAGGCCAATGATTGTTTTCATAAGAAGCTTAAAAACAATTGGGAGATTTACTCATCTGTATAATTTTAAGTGAATCTGATGCTTTTCTTTCTGGATTATCACATTTTGGCAGATGGAAGATTCTTGTCAAAAAAAGAATAGGGCTAACTGTTCTGGCAGAATTAATGGAAATTTGCATATAAGAAAGGGTGCATAATCATTTTAATAATGATGCATTCACGGTTCATCCCATTTCATAATGTGCAGCCCCAGCTGTCTCCCCCTAGGTCTTCTGTGTAATTAAGTGGGTGAGCTGCCTGCAGAAGCAACCAGATCTGCACATGATCACTGGCCAAAATTCACTGCTGAATTTTCAAACATAGGTATGTTTCTAATCAGGCTGGATTTTTTTTTACTAATGAAGACCAAGTGATGGTGTTGAAGATTTAACTTAGCTTTTTGTTTCATTCCTTTGTTTAATTCTCAAGTTAACCATTTATTCTTTCTGTTTCCAGTGACATAGAATGTATCTTCCCAAAAATAAAATCAATCACCAAGATATATATATATATATATATATATATATATATATATATATATATATATATATATATATATAAAACAGATCCCTCAATTATTTCCAACTTGTAATACATCACATCATAATATGTATTAAAGAATGGAGATCAGATATAAAACTTTTATTCTTCCAGAAATAAAGTGTATGGTTCTGTCCCGTGGAGGAAGAGACCTGGTGGCACTCAGAGGAAGGACAGCAGGTTACCAAGAAGAGACTTGATACCCTATGAGCATATACATGGGGAAGTCTCCCTCAGGAACAGTCATAGGGGAGGGGAGTAAGGGGAAAATGGGAGGGAGGGAAGAATGGGAGGATACAAGGGATGGGATAACCATTGAGATGTAACAAGAATAAATAAATAAATAAAATTTTAAAAATACAGTGTATGGCTCAAAGCTCTGAGAAGTGTAGAAGTGTTTTTCTGAATGACTACAACAGTTTAGTTATGAAATTTATGCGCAACTGCATGGATAACCTTTGCGTGCATACTGTGATTTTAACATGAGGGTGCTTTTTTAAAAGTGACAGAAAATCTCTATTCCCCTTCAAAGCCCCATTGTTACAAAGCTAAGGCAATCAATGTGTATTAACCCAGATCAATAATTTTGAAGAAAAAAAAGCGTGGAATATAAAGGAAATGGAGGATGGAGAGTGACAGAGACAGACAGTCAAAGTGAAGGCAAGTGAAAATAGATAAAGACAGACATATAAACTAGTTTATTTAGTTTATTCATTTCTACCTTCTGTCTTCCCTCTCCTAGTCTCCATTTTTCTTTGTCCCATTTTCTCCTTCTGTTCCTTCTCCTTCACTATTTTGTCTACAAAATAAATTCTACAAGCATGTCTTGACCTTGACATTTTATATTATCATCATTGTTATAGTATGACTTAATAATTTTATCTTTATTATTATATATTTTGTCGTATTAAAAGAAGAAACTAAAAATTAACAAAATAAAGGCATGATTCTCTTGTTAAGTATATTTGACAAATGGTCATGGTGATGTCACTGCAGGAAGCAGAGGGATTTCGCTTTCATCATGAATGTAGCTTTGATGTTTATTTGACAAGCACATTTGTGGTGAGGATAGTTTTTAAAAAATACATAATTGTTCCTGAAAACCCTTATTCAGAAATAAATTTTTATAAATCTCAGTCAAGTCAGTTTACATACAATACTTACAATTTATTGAATTTGTATGACTATGTGTGTAAGAAATATATCTGCCGTAATTTGCTGAGAATATGCCATATTCTACAGTGGTTTAAGTAACATTGACTGAGAGTTAAATTAATTTTTACATCAAACCTATGAATAAAGTCCTGTTTTTATGAAGGTATGAAGACCAGGGCTCACAGGCATAAAGTACCAGCGCAACAGTATAGCCATAGCAAGTACAAGCATTGTGATAACCACGGTTCAGCTAACTTTATATATTAAGGAATCATATGAAATTTATATCCAGATCTTACTATTGATAAACTGTTGTGACTGGCTTGTAGTCGTATCTGTGAGCTATTTTCCTAACTGCTAATAGATGTATGAGGGTCCAGCCCACTGTGGGCAGTTTACCACTAGGAACGTGGGTCCTGGTTATATGAAAGGTAACTGAGCAAGCCAAAAGTAGCTAGCCAGTAAGCCACATTCTCCATGCATGGGCTCTGCTTCAAGCTCCTGCTCTGAATTTGTGCCTTAGCTTTCCTTGGTGACTGACTTTAACCTCTAAGAAAATAAAACAGAACAACAAAACCTTGCCTCCTAGAGTTGCTTTTGTCTGTGTTTATCACATTAAGACAGCCCACAAACCATAACAATCACCACTGTGGTAGGAAATGCTGGTGATGAGGGAAGGGAAATCATACCTCTAGTGGGAGTTCTTCTGCAGATTTCCCTAAGGTGATGGAATAGAATATATGAGAAGCTGAATCTAGTTAGCCACAAAAGAAACCTTCTTAAATGTAAGTGTATCCATATGTAGAATAAGCTCTCTTAAGACAAATAGTGGCTCCTGACTCAGTAAATGTGTGTGCTGTGCCAAGATATGCCTGCCTATGGCTGTAGATTTGAGCAGAGAGTAAATAGAATTACATTTAGGATTATTCTTTCCTAGCTTTGCATATTTATATTAGTGAGTATTTATCAGGTCTTTACTAAATTCTGAATATTTATTAATTTCTTCTCAGTTAATCTGATTTTAACTGCAGAGCCATCTCACTGATAAAATGAAACACTGAGATTATGGTAAAACACAATATTAACTTCTGCAATTACACAGTATATAATAAGTTTGCCATACCTATTTCAGGGCCGAGTTTGCAGATATGAAAGTGTATATAGGTAGACATCTAATGTGTATTCTGAAATGACTACGAGCCTGAATATGAATAAGTGCTTGTATTTTCATATTATCACACATTCAAGATGATCATATTCACATAAATGTAAAGATGTTATGAAAATGTATGGCCACGGCTTTTCATAAATTGAACATCGTCAGTAAATGTAAGCGTTCATAAGAGGCAGGCATGTTATTTTCTTATTTCCAAAAGAATACTCTTACTTTTAATTTTCTGAAAACTAAAAGTAAGATAAATTCCTTTTCCTAGTTCTGCATTGTGATGTATTCTGTGACCTCCCTTTTCAAACCGCAAACCTATGACAGCAAATTAATCTCCAACTGTTCATTGCTGTAATCACATATTTCATTGCACAAATTAATTTCCACTCCTGACACAATCTCAAAAGTTTAATAAATATTTTGTTTACTCAGATAAGAGTTATAAAAATGTAATTATGTTCTATTATGAGCTAAGCTATATACTATAAACTGTGTTTATTGGTGCTAAAGAGTAATATATTTTAAGTTATTTTATTTTGCATGCATCAGTGTTTAGTCACTTGTTTAACTGGTGCCCTTGGAAGCCAGAAGAAAGTGTTGGCCCCACCGAAACTGGAGGTATAGACATTGGGAACCACCATGTGGGTTATGGAATAGAACCTAGGTCCTCTAAAAGAACATCTAGTGCTCTTAACTGATAAGCCATCCTTCCATCCCACGAAGTACTATTAAGTATAAAGAGTCAGATCATAGGTTTAATTTTTTAAGATTTATTTACTTATTATTATTATGTATACTGTGATCTGCCTGTTTGTACACCTGCAGGTCAGAAGAGGGCATCAAATCACATTATAAATGGTTGTGATCCACCATGTGGTAGCTGGGAATTGAACTCAGGACCTTGGAAGGAGCCGTCGGTACTCTTAGCATCTGAGCCATCTCTCCAGCCCCATAGGTTTAATTCTTAAACATTGTAAAGAAGATTTTAATAAAAATGTATAACAGTATATATTTTAAGTGAGAAGTGGATTTTTTAAAGTAAATATCTAAAGTATATACATAGCTTTTTTTCCTTGAATAATATTTTGAAGTGCCAATGTCAACATTACATTTTTAAAGAAATGTTACAAAAGACTAATTTCACCTTTGACTTTGCTAGCTTTGACTCTTTCGTAGAAACACCACTGCAGTGCCTCCTGGGACACTGACATGCTAGTGGCACTCATTCATTAAAACAACAGCAAACACATCTATTGTAGGAAGCACTCAGTTCTCATGCATGCACTTTAAGTCCTGGTTCTTTTGCTAACTTGAGAAAATGATGAATAAATTTTCAAGATTTTATCACTATACTAAAGTTAAACTGAGGTTTAACTTTCCTTCAGAAAGTTAAACTTCTGCCCAGCTACTCTGCTCCTTTAGGACAGAATAATTTCCTTTTTTTTTTTTTTCATAGCTTATTCATTTTTTATTCTTTAATGTTTTTCTACAAATAGATATGATAATCTTGAAAGTAGAAAGCCCATGAGACATCACCTCTACACAAAGAACTAATGGCAACTAAAAAATGCTGGGCACAAGGGAAATACTCTTCTCTAGTGGAGAACACCCCAATTTGTTATTTGTTACCAAACCATTAGCCCTGAAAACACAGAAAAGTAACTTCATAGAGACCAAGAACGTTGCCTTATTCTGTTTAGGAATAAGGTATACTATATAACACACATATATGCTAATTAAGCTTAATGTGGAGGGTCATTATTTCACAACAACAAAGTAGTATAAAATGTCCTAGGTAGAAAAAAAGTGGAGACATCCACATGATTCTTTTAATACCGATACCATTAGGAACCAATATATACTTTTTTCTGAATTTTTCACATACATATATTCACTCCTAATTCATTCTTTTCTTTCTTTCCTTCCTTCCTGACCAGTTTCCCCTCTCTCCTCTCCTCCCAGTCCCTCCCTCACCCGTTTCCCCTTCCCAGCAACTCATCCTCCCTTTCTCTCCAGAAAAGGACAGGCCTCCATGAGTATCAACCAGCTATGACACATCAAGTTGCCATAAAAGTAGGCACCTCCCCTCATATTGATGCTGAATAAAACAACACCGTTGAAGCAAAGGGTCACTAAAGCAGGCAAAGGAAAGCCAGGCATTGTGGCACATGCCTGTAATCCCAGCACTCAGGAGGCAGAAGCACATGGATTGCTGTGAGTTCGAGGCCAGCCTGGTCTACAAAGCAAGTCCAGGGCAGCCAAGGCTACACAGAGAAACCTTGTCTCAGGAAAAAAAAAAAAAAAAAAAAAAAAAGCAGGCATAGAGTCAGAGACAGCCTCAGAAAAGAACAATTTCACTTGGGAGCAGGATGCTTTCTGTCTTATTGAATCTTCCTTAGAATATTTAGAATATAAAAGTATTTCAGTTTACATTTCTAGTTGCTCAGAGAAGAAACTCCATATGGAGAGAAACCTTATTGGCTTCCTCACTGCAGAGATATTTCATCCCTCGAGGCAGGTATGACAAGATAGTGTAGCCCCATCCGTGTTGGCAGGCACTTGGCAACTCTTTATTCACATGCCATGGCACAGAAAGCAAAGGAAGTGGACTGTAAACAGAAACAGAAGTAACCTTCAAGATTCCTCCACCATGACCTACTTATATTGCCCATACCTCAAATCCCAAAGGCATTGCCATGGAAATACCACCGATACTTGGAAACAGTTTCAAAACAAGAGTAACGCTTAAGATTCATACGGTAGAAAGTCATATCCCACTCTCCACTCAACTGTGGAGAATGTTCTGACCATTGGCTAGATCTGGGTAGGGGTTTAAAGTTTACCGCCTGTATTGTCCTTGGCTGGTGCCTTAGCTTGAGCGGGACCCCGGGCCCAAATCTGCCTATCATAATGTTCTACTTGTAGGTTTCTAGGACCCTCTGGATCCTTCTACTTTGCTATTCTCCCTTGCTTCTCTCATTTAGAATCCCAATAGGATGTCCTCCCTCTGTCCCAGTTTCCTGGTAAGTGAAGGCTTTCGTGGGACATGCCCCTTGGGCTAGTATGTAGATATAAGTGAGTATATACCATTTGAGTCTTTCTGCTTCTGGGTTAACTCACTCATTATGATCATAATCCATTTGTCCACAAATTTTGGGAATTCCTTGTTTTTAATAGCTGAGTAGACCACGTTCCCTGGATGGGGAGACCTGGTGGTACTCAGAGGAAGGACAGCAGGTTACCAAGAAGAGACTTGATACCCTATGAGCATATACAGGGGGAGGTAATCTCCCTCAGGAACAGTCATAGGGGAGGGGAATAATGGGAAAATGGGAGGAAGGGAAGAAGGGGAGGATACAAGGGATGGGATAAACATTGAGATGTAACAAGAATAAATTAATAAAGGAAAAAAAAGAAAAAAGATTCATACTGTAACGGTAACGTTCACCCCAAAGACAATGAGCCTGCTCTTAATGGAGGATGCACTCTGTAAAGAAGCCAGCTGAGGAGGTAACTGGACCTTTGAGATCATAGCTGCATTGTTTGGACCCGGGTTGCCTTGCTAAAGATACTTAAGACCTCATTTGTTTAAGCTTTGTTTTTCCAGAATAGAAACTGCTCATCTCTCTATTCAAATGAAAGTCTTTTGAATGTTATTTGCATTTTTATAATCTCAATCTTTCAATGATAAGGCACATGACTCTCAGTCACCTCTGCTATTTTCCATTTTTAAAGTTTCTAGCTTCTCTTTAGTAATGTTAAACTACTTAACAATTCTTGCCACATTACATGTTCTTTTCTTGGCCAACCGTTCATGTTAATGTCATTCTTCTCTTTGGCCTGTAGTCTCAAAGTAAATTTGACTTAAAAGTAGGTACGAACAACCATGCTTCAGCTTGAATGTGTTTCCTGTCTAGACATCCTCCCCCCCTTTAAACAAATTAGTGTATTGCTTCTGAAATCAGACCTACTTAAGTTTAAGTACATGGGCAAAATCCAGCTAGTTTGTCAGAATGACTGGATGAACTCTACTCCAATTACTGGTACCATCTCCAATCTCATCTGAAACCTTGTGAGCACAGTGTTTACCACTTGTATTTTTTGGCATTCTAGCCTTCCATGTTGCCTTCATGTCAACACAGTACCTGCTTATAGTATCCTACGTCTTCTATAACTCGTATCCTGTTTTTAAAAACATCCAGCTAGATACATGTCTGGTGCGTCATATCATCCCTCACTGCTCTGGTACCAATCTTCCAAATTAGTTACATTTTTTCCTAGTATTTCTTGGGAAAAAAAAATACTGGACAGAAAAAACTTGAGGGGAGGGGAGCTTCTTTTTGCTCCGGTTCAAGGGAATTTCATCCCATTGTGAACTGAGGAAGGCAGCTCCGTGCAGCCCCTTCTATTGTAGTTCTGAGATCGCCCAAACCCCCAAAATGACCGCCAGTACTCGGTACCGAAGCAACACACACAGGGCCCTGTATTACGGGCTCAGAGCTCAGGCCACAATCCTTCCTGACGCAGCAGGATAGGAGAGTGACCCAGAGCTTCAAGGCCAATGGATTTATGAGGGGGAAAACTGTAAATGGGGGTTGAGATCACAGGAAAGTAAGGAAAATAACCGTAAGCAGGGGTTGTGGGTCACAGGAATGTCAACCTTCAGGCGGGTTGGGTGGAGACTGAGTCTCAGGGGAAGTTGTTTTACCCCAGATCACTGGAAGTTAATCATATTTAATTGCTCTGGTGAGGTTTCTGGAAACTACTGGCAGGTCTAGTTTATGGCAGTACAGTGGTCGTTCCCAGAATGCAGGAAGGAGTGGAGTCACATGGAAGACACGTTCTCACAGAACATTCACAGACCATGGCATTAATTGCAGAATATACATTACATATAGCATTAATCTTGTCCCAACACTATGATGGTGGAACATGAAGTTTGACTTATTCACATGTTGAAACAGATGAAGCAGTTCAGAACCAAGGAGCGTGTAGAGCCCTGGCCCGGCCCGAAGGGTCCTCAACGGCTACCTGTGGAGGGGGCAGACAAGTGGGGGGGGGGGACAGGAGACACGAAGAAATGAGGGCAAGTCTGGATTCTGATCAAGCCCCGTTCATTGAAAATTTTCACTGGGTTTTTATAGGCACGGGGTTATGGGTATTCCTGTCGCAAGGGTTGCTGTGGATACCTAACTGTGAAATGCTCCAGCAGGTGTCTACCTTTGTGGCTGCTAGAACCACAGAAGGGGGAGAAATTCCAGAGAGAGAGAGAAGTTGTAAAAGATCTGGTTAGTCAGGAAAAAGTTCCTGGAACTGCTGCTAGTGGGCAGCTGGCCTTTAATCTGATTTTACCAGTAGTCTTACTGGAAAAGCTAGTTTATAGCCAGAAAGGAGTAGCTCTTAATATGAGCTTGGGGGTCTTAGAATGACCGTCCTCCGCACAGCCCTACCTGCAGAGACAAAAATGATGCCATGTACTCTAAATAATGTACATTCTACATTTAAAGCTGTGGTCTGAGTGTTTGTTCTGCAGGTGACCCCACTTCTTCCTGCGTTTTGGGAAGGTGTGCACTGCCATAAGATGGGCTTGCCAGCACTCTCCAGAAACCCCACAGGAACAATTAAATACAATTAATACCCAATGATCCTCTGAGACTCACAACTTTCCTGGATATCGGCCTCCACCCAACCTGCTTGAAGGTCTACATTCCTGAGACTCACAACCCCCGTTTATGGTTTTTTCCTTACTTTCCTGTGACCCTCACTCCTAATTACAGTTTTTCCTTATAAACCCATTACCCTTGAAGCTCCAGTATCACTCTCCTATCCTGCTGCATCAGGAAGGATGGTGATCCAAAGCTCTGAGCCCGTAATACAAGACTCTGTGTTTGTTGCATCAGTATTGAGTCCTGGTGGTCGTTTTGGGGCGTCTCGCGATCTGAGTAATCTCAGCATAACATACCCAGGCTGCACCTCCTAAACATTAAAAACATAACCACAAACTGGGACCTGAGTATTAAAGACATGAGCCTGAAGTACACATTTAGTATTTAACACATAATAACTACCAATCCCTTAACACGGAAAGCTCATGTCAACCTCATAATGCAAAAGATACTTAGAATATCTCAAAAAGCTGATTCTGTTTGTAGCTAGCCTAACCACTGGTCTGTCTCCTCCTTGAATCAAGTAAACTTTTCCATCTGTCCTAAATAATTCCAAGTATCACTCATATATTATTGATAAAATGGTACATCTTTTATTCCAAAACAAAAGAACAGAATTTTTAAAAAAGACTGCCTGCAGAGAAAATATTGAACCCTGCACATCTGTTTCTGCTATCTGTGACTTCTTGGCTATTTATGAACTACAAAAGGCTTTGACAAACTCCATCACCATGCCATTGTAAGGTTGCGGTTCGCATAATCTTTCTGTTGAGCAAATGTCTCTCATTGAGCAAATGTTTTTGGTTGTTTTGTTTTGTTTTGTTTTGTTTTGTTTTGTTTTGTTGAGACATGGCATGCTCCTGGGAGCTCTGACTTGATGCCATTTCCCTGGTAGGCTGAAAATCCACACTTTTAGCTTCACACACATTGCTTTATTAGACGTTTTCCATCGAGATCACAATCTTGCCACTAAATGTCACGACTCTCTCCAGTTCTCCTTTGAAATCTGAGTGTAAACTTCTATGACCTTATAACTTCCTTCCTGTGGCTAAAATAAATAGCACCAAGTAAAATGTGCCAGAGCATGGTACCAAAGGAATAGTCATGTGGGGACTTTGGACAACTGCCTCATCAGTCTCAGAGTGCCTGGATGTCTGCCCTGTGCCTTTCCTTGGATGACACTTCTAGAATAGATCATGCTGGGAAGATTTGATGGCAAACATTCTCATGGGGGCTTATGTTTATACTCTTTTATTATTAATTTGTTATCTCATATATTGCATCCTGGCTGCAGTTTCCCCTCCCTACCTCTGCCCTCCTTCAAAGCCCCTTCCTCCTCCTCCACTCCTCTTCCACTTCCCTTCAAAATTAGGGCTGCCTCTCAAGAATATCAACCAAACATAGCATATCAAGATGCAATAAGATTAGGTACCTCCCCTCGTGTTTTAAGTTTATATTCTTGAGAGCTATTTTCTTGTTGATTCCTGAGATGCCCAAAGACATCCTTCTTATTACCCTTGCATTACTATCTGGCTTCATTTTACTCTTTACACAGCTACAGCTGCCTTAGTGCAAACATTATACCTTGCTGTCTTCTAGCCAAACTGCAGGTTTTGTTAATCATGTGCTAATTTTTACTTCTCATTGTAAATCTCATTAAATGAGACCAGAAACATGCATGGCACTGTCTGAAATTGGACTTTTCCCTGCCACACTAAGCTCTTAATCAGTTTTTTTTTTTCAGCTTCACACAGAACCTCACAGATCATGGGCAAAATGAAGACAAATGCTTTACCAGAAAGCAACACAGGAGGCTTCTAATGTGATCCTAGTGAAATTTACATTTACGAGGGAACCTCATTCCCTGCTGATCAAGCTCTTAAAACACTCTTGCTTTAATAGCTCACACTAGAACCATCAATTAAGCCTGATTACCATACTCTAAGCTTACTTTAGCTTGTCCTTAACTTTTCATGAATTCTTCTTTTAAAAAGTTGCAAATATGTCCGAATATTCAGGGAGAGTCACAAAGAGCACACCGACCCCACAACCACTTCTTTCTGGAAATCATCTTTCCATTGCTATGACAAAATGCATGGCAAGAATAACTTTAAACAGAAAGGTTTGCTTTGGCTTATGATTTCAGGGATTTTAGTGCATGGTTACTACATTTAAAAAACCATGAGGGTCCTGGTGAAGTAAAATAGTATAACAGAAAAGTGTTGTTGGGAAAAACTGTTCATCCTTGGTGGCCAGCAAACAAAGAATAAGGAGAACACTCGGTAATAACAAACACACTTCAAAAGCATTCCCTCAGTGATCTTCATTTACTGCAGACCATCTCCTAATAAATAATTCTAAGAGAAACTCATCAATGGATTAATCCACACTGACTTCATTTCCAGCCATGAGGAAGTTTTCTCTTACAATTCACTCTCCTTTGAATACGTTTACTCCACTGGTCATATACTTTATATTTTGATCTTCACTCAATGAATACATTATACTATTCTGTTGAATTCTGTTAGGTCTACTAAATTTAGAAGCCTGCTTCTAACTTATTATATATGTAACTTGACTTATATGTTTGTGTCAAAATGAATGTATGGCATTACTGTGAATATATGCGTAGAGTTGATATATTTTACTTATATGTAAGAAGTTTGATCTCTACACTCTGTCCTTTGTGTGTAGAGAAGTTTGATTAGTCTATTACCTTATCTGTACAGAGTCTATAAAGACTATGTTCAATACATAATGTTTAAATAAAAACCCACGAGGAGCATTATTGTATTGTTATAAACATATGGGTTTATTATTCTTTTTAAACTGTAAATGGAATAACAATATCTCCTCCATTGCTTTCAGTCCTAACTGAAAGAGTTAACCTTGTCACCTTTATCAGATCACTGATATAAAAATTAGTTTTTGAGAACTTATGAGTGTGAACATGCCACTTGGGTCCTTCAAGCCATCAGAAAGTACTCAAAAAATGATTAACTTTAAAGGTGGACATGAAATTACAACTTCTAAGCACCTCATCTAAGTGGGAGAGGTAAGCCATAAAATAACCCGCTAAGAATAATGTGAGGATTGAAGCAAGAATAATGTTAGGGTTTCCTTCCTTAAAATGTGATCTGACGAAATGTAGGTTAAGAAAACAATGAACATAGTCAATTTAATAGCTAGAAGGATGTTCTATGCTCAAGTGAATCCAATCCAGAAAACAACTGTGCGGGTTCATGTTTTTAACAACATTAAATCAAACTAAAATGATTAGACTCACAATGTGGAACATTGCAGACTCCTGTGACATATCTGAAATTTACTCAAGGAAAATTTCTGGGTAAAAAGCCCAGAACTTTTAATTTATATCAACCCCCTTATCAAAATCTAAGGACAATGATATATAATAAGCAATATGATACCGTGACACTTCTGAAAGTACAACTCCTAGGTTTGTGTCCTCCTTGTGTAACCTGTAGCTAGTCTGCTCTGCAGTAAACAGAGATTAATAGACCTGTGCTGCTGCTTACAAAACCTACATCACATGAAAAATCTACTGGGTTTTTACTTAGTCTTCTAAGACAATGCTGTCCAAACTCCAGGCATTTCACAGTGATTGCTCACCAGGTCATCAGCAAATCTTGAGATTTATCTGCAATGAGAATCACCCTAGGAAATTTGCTTCAAATGATGGCTATTAATGGTAGTCGGACACTGGGAGTATGTCCATATTTTCTTAACTAGAAAGAAAAGCTCACCCTATCTAGATGTTTGCACAAATAGTATGGCTCCCACAAAACCTTACTGTATTCCTAGGAGTCTGAAATTTTGCCACATATTGAAAGAAGATTCAGTTTCTGTGTGATGAGCTCTATTATGGTCCCTCAGCAGTAAGCTTCAGTTGAGGTTGAGAAGTGGATAACATTACTTCTGTGAGCATAATCCATTACTGAGAGACTAAGTGCACAGTCCTTGTGATTCTGTTGAGAAAAGTCTGCAGAGCTAGTGCAACTTCATGTATAAATGTATTACCAAGTGCCTTTTCTGTGTTCTTACTTAACTCTGTAATATTTTGTCATCATAAATCATATAATGAGCCCCCCTACTTACATAATAAAACTGGAATTGACCTTGGAGATCCCCAGAACAGCAAATTGATGGTTTCATTCTTGTTTCTATAAGAACAAAAAGCAATGAAATATAAGAACTGAATGCAGAGAATACAACTGCACTCTACTTATAATCTGATTACATTCCATACCAAACGTTTGTGGTGAGGTTTTCTAAGAACTACTTTTTTGAAGTTGAATTACATTATTTATCCGCCATTGTTAAAAAGTAGAGACTTTTCCCATGTACCACAAAAGGTTATAGACATAATGTTATACCGGTTGGTAGTTAAGGGGGCTTGTAAATGTTTTTCTGAATTATAACAATGGGTGCTGGACATGGTCTTGATTATGAACAGTGATGAAAGAAAGTCGTTGTTTTAGGCAGGGTTCTGCAGCTTTAGCAGCATCATAGTCCACAGTTTCAGGGGTCTACGATGAAGAAATATATCATGGTGGGAATACATGATATAAGATGTTTGACTCATAAGGAATGGAATTGTGGGTGTATTGTGCATGTATGTATTGTGAGACACTCAGACAGACAGAAAAACAGACACACAGACACACAGAGATAGAATTAGAGATAGAGACAGTGACAGAGGAACACAGAGAGCTAGAGACAGAGTTAGAGACAGAGAGATTAATTTACTAATCTTCAAATTTTCCCCATAACCAGTAAATTCTTCAAAGGCCCCAGCAAACTGATATGTGCTAATACTTATCTCTTAATATTCGACTATCTGCATTAGTGACACAGAGCATGACATTTGAGTATGTGTTTAGATATAAACTGTAACAGTAGTAAGCTTTAAAATTATGCACACAATATCTGGTAATGAGCTAATTAAGCCAACAAAAGATATTCACTAATTATCATAGGAATGAGGTGGTGAAGGTTTTGGTGATAAATAATAGCTAACCGCAAAAATAACTGAATTTGGACACTTTCATGTGGGGTTCTGCTAGAGAGGTCAAAGCCTGGCACTCTGAACCCTGGAACCTCTAAGGAGCATGACAGTCACCAGGGAAGATCACAGGGCTGACCCTTTCCTAGTAGAATCTGTTCAGCAAGCACCTGGGGATTCCTGTAAGTACCCGACTCTATGCTAAGGAGAGCCTAGCCTTCAGTGAATGAACTTCAATCGTACCTGGAAGTTCTTCCCCCAACCTATAGGATAATTAAGCACTATGCTCTCCTTATTGTGATAGGACCCCGTGCTACTGACTGTAAGTGAGGTACTGTACCCCTGTTTCTAAATCAAGCATCCTGGTACCCTAGCTCCATAGAATCAGACACATTCACCCTCAAACCCCTCCCCACTGCCCAAGGTTAATAAATCCCTGATTCAAGAAAAAGAAAGGTTGGCTTGCTCTCTCTTGTGCTTCCACCATTCCTCCACCATAACCGTCTGAGACTCCATTCACTCTGGGGAAGAATTGCTGCTGAATGCCCAGGGCTTGACTGCTGGTTCAGTCAGTCAAGACAGCAATGGCAGAGCCTGTTGCTGACCACTGGTAAGCACCCACATCTCACCATCTTAAGCACTAGCCCACATTCCCTGCCACGTTTAGCACAGAAGCTTAACCGAGGAGCTGTAACACGTTAGTATCGTCATGGGCTTGTAGAGCTCCCAAGGTTCCACTGCTACCTGATATCAGCAATCTCATTCTAAAAGAGCTACCTGTAACATTTGGTGGAAAGCTCTTTCCTCACCCCAGCCTAACACTCGGGCCTCACCCTGAGTGCTTTAAGATACCATCGAGCAAGAAACAGGACTTTTGATACCAAAGTCCATTTGTTCTCATGCGGAAGCAAACAGTGCCTGGCCAAGAAGCCGGTTACCAAGAAGAGACTTGATACCCTATGAGCATATACAGGGGGAGGAAATCCCCCTCAGGAACAGTCATAGGGGAGGGGAATAAGGGGGAAATGGGAGGGAGGGAAGAATGGGAGGATACAAGGGATGGGATAACCATTGAGATGTAACAAGAATAAATTAATTAAAAATTAAAAAAAAAAAAAAAAAAAAAAAAAAAGCCAGAAGCAGAATCCAAGCCCCTCCGGATAGTGAACAGCACTTTCACGAATAGTATTTTTGAATTACTTTCACATACAGTATTGGTCTTAGACCATTCTAAGTTTACAGTGATGACAAGACCTATGTAGCTAATTTGGGAGAAATCATTCATGAAGTGACTTTTATTTCATTATCTGGACATACTTTTTCAGAGTGGCACGTGCATACAATTTTGGGGTTGAGATACTCCTGCCATTCTTCATGAGGAGAAAATTAACAAAAAAATGCAAGCAAACAAACTAGCATATGAAAACATTTCATTCCTCTGGTCTTGATGCTTCTAGCCCTGTGCTCCATAGCCAGAGCACCTGCTCTGGCTCCCCTCACATTGTCTCCCTCACTGGAGATGGAGAACTTCTGCTCTTCACGAAATTCCTTGATTGCTTCAAATTGTTACCACCTGATGTTTTGCACTGGAAGATTCTTCCACAGGGCTCCCTGCATGCATTCCTGTCTTTAATCAGTCATAGCCCCAGAGGGAGACTTTGATCCTTGATTTAAATTGGAAACCATTCTCACCTGTGCCTCCCAAAGTCTTCACCCTGATATTTCACTCACCATGTGGCCCTTCCCTATTTCTTTCGCTTAGGCATGCATAATTAAAAGTCTGTGTTGGAAGAATAATAATAGATTTTTGAAAAAGATAGTAAACTGCATTTTGATGTGATAACATTTTGTAAAAAAAAATGATAATCATTTGTATTTGAGTTTCTTTGCTCCATTTCTGTTCTGAAAACAAAATTAACACAAACTATGTTAATGACATTTAAGATAAAGTATTTATTGTTTTGTTTTTAATTTCCAAGAAGATAAAGGACTATCACAAATAGACATGCAAGAATTCCAGCATCAAAACAACTACAAACAGTACTTATTACCATGGACAGTTAGACTTTGTTGACTGTTCTTTATATGGCTATGATGTGCCTATTGGGTGCACTGTCCTAGAGAATTCTCCCAAGAATTTACGTTGTTTCTATTTATGTTTAGGGGATCCAAAGTATGTTATAGCACAATATCCAGGCCAACAAAGTATCGCATAACTATCAATTAATGTGAAAGGAAGTCAATCTCAGGTCTTAACAACTTGTACTTTATGAAGTATTATCCACACGTGCCATTCCACTTCTTCCCTCCTTACTACTTGTCAACCTATTTGCACATTTATTGCATTATCAACCATTGATTGTTGATGGAATATCTTTGGGTTGTTTGCCATTATTAAAATCTATTCCTTATATGAGATGTTGTCTTAGTAACCATAGAAACTCAGAGAAGATGGGACTCACCGTAAAAACTTTCTTCAAGTCTCAGTAAATAGCCAAAGTTAATGGCACAAGCTTCATTTTGTGTTTAGGATATAATAACCTCATTTTCATTAAGTGTCCTTTGAGGGGAAAATGATATTTATCCCTGATAAAATGGACTCCCACAGTGTTCTTTATAAACAGCTGAAGCAATGCAAGTAAACAAGTCATGTGTGACAGTGCATCTAGCATAGATGTTAGAAAGGATAATTAAATACTTAAAGGGTTACTGTCTAACATTAATTGACTTACCTCCTGACTGTGATTGGGCAGAGGAGGGACTATTCTCTATTCCAGAGTTTATTCCTCTTCAGAATTCATTTTCAAGATATATTTAACATAAAATTTCTCTTCAACTATAATGGATCACCAAAGCAGAATATTTCTTAGACAAGATTTAACTTTGTAGAGAAAGAGGCTAGGTAGCCAATTGATCTGTCTCAAATAGACAGGTGTTCTATTTGACAGTTGAGAGTCTGCTGGATCTAATTACAAGGGAGTTCATATTGTGAACTTTATTTTCTGAATGGGGTATTTTAAAGATTACCTGCAAGCACTAATCCCTGGGGGGCTGTCACTTAGCCTGATTGGCTCTCCTGAATTAAGGGGACTATTAGACAGAATCATGCCACCACTCTATGTGACAATTTATTTACCACCACATCTAAGCATTCTCTCATTGTCTCTGCTGGAAAGAAAGAATATCAATACTTTAAATTAATCTTTTGGATTCCCAAGTGCTGTAGGAAGACATGAATAGAACGGTCCCACTCTAGTCTGTGGTGTGACGGAGTAGTAATTGTGATGTCACTTTCTATCTCAGAGACAAAGACTTCCTGATTGCTCTTTTTCACCCCATTTTTTTTTTCTATCACTGAGTCTCATCAGACTAACTTATCCAAAGGTCTCAGAACTGCCCTCTAAAGTGCATCCTGGCTATTGCTCCAGAGTCGCTGGTCCTCCAAACACTACTACCATGCCCTCAGCCTTGCAAAGGCTCTTCTGACCTGGACTATCTGCATGTGCATCAAAAGTTCTGTGCAGTCATGTGCATCAAAAGTTCTGAGATAAGTTTGACTTTGTTGATCACTTTCCTTTAACTACTGCAGAGAGTATAAAATCACTCATAGAAAGTGAGACACAGTTTGCTGGAAATATTGGCTGGGTTGCTCTATGAATCCCTGAGAAAATTTTACTTTCCTCATAAATAAATGCAAAAGCTGTTTCAGTATTAAAGTTTTCATTATTATTGGGTATGTAGTAACTAATACTTTGGGAACAAGGGCAAAATTCAAGATGACTAAGATGTATGTCTTCCCAAAATATTTTTAGACACTGTATTAATATAATTTTTAATAAGCCTCAAAATCTTGGTAGCATTTTAATATAACATACATATGCCCTATGCATTAGTGGTGAAAACTTGGGTTGAAAGATTATTTGCTATAAGTGCAGGACTTACTTGATTTACTACCATACTGTGCGAGAACTCTGATCTACCTAATAAATTAATTTCAAAGTCACATAAGTAATATTTGTTGGTGGATGTTCTGGTGACACTTAATCATCAGCTTGATCCAATTTAGGATTTCAGAGAGGTTTAACTGGGGATGGAATGTGCATTGCACTCTACCACTGCTAGGATTCCAGTGAGAGACAATGAGGAAGGAAGCTGAGACCAGGGTTCATCTCTCTGTTTCCCGAAAGGAGACACATGGGGAATAGCTGCCTTATTTGTCTGTTGCCATGACTTCCTTCCACAATAGACTCTCTCCCTTGCTGATGTGTAAGCCACAATGAACAAGGCTTCACCTAATTTGATTCTGTCAGGCGTTGCCTCACAGTGATGATAAAATTAGTAATATTCAGGGTTAAGGTATTTGATCATTGTTGAATTTTGTTCAAGTTACAGAAAATTAATGAGAAAATATGTTTGAGGTGATTTCTATGTTTTTGTTTGTTTTACATTAAAACAAAGAAAGTGGCTTGCCTTTTCAAACAATTGAAAAATAAAGTATATATTGTCTATACACACGCACACATGCACACACACATACACATACACCAAATGCACGCATGTGTGTGTGTGTATGAGAGTAAAGTATAATTGTAAGATATACTTTTAAGAAACTTTAAGCATAACTGTTCTTATTTCTATAGTTGGGTCTTCCACTGTTTGCTATCTGTTTATTCACTTGGACAACGAACAACACTTTAGTTAGTAACTAGTGACATCACAAAAGACAATTGCTTCTTATAGAAAGGAAATTTATTGAATCAGACTTTAAAATTCACCCAAGCAATCCATTTTATATTTCCATAAACCCATCTTTTTAAAAATCAAACATATATGTGTATTTGTGAAAGATAATATGCACATGAGTACAGGTGCCCACAGAGTCAACAAAAGGGCGTTGGCTTGTGAGCCACTTGACATGGTTTCTAAGAACTGATTTCAGGTCCTCTCGAAAAGCTCCAATTGTTCTTTTTTTGTTTTGGTTTGGTTTGTTGTTGTTTTATTTTATTAATTTATTCAGATTACAACTCAATTGTTATCCTATCACTTGTTTCCTCCCATTCCTCTCTCTCCCACTTTCACCCTATTCCCCTCCCCTAGGTCTATGACCAAGATGGGACCTCCTCCTCAACTATATGGTCATAGGCTATCAAGTCTCATCTTGGTAGCCTGCTTATTCTTTCTTTGAGTGCCATTAGGCCTGCCCACCAAGAGGAAGTGGTCAAATATGGGGCACCAGAGTTCATGTCAAAGTCAGTCCCCGCTCTCCACATAACTGTGGAGAATGTCTTGTCCATTGGGTAGATCAGAGTATGGGTTCGATGTTTACTGCTTGTATTGTCCTTGGTTAGTGCAATAGTTTGAGCAGACTCTCCTTGGGCTGCAAACATTCTTAACTGTTGATTCATCTTTCCAGACCGTATAAACTTGTTCTTTACCTAACACCTCTAACATCTAGATAAGAATACCTATAGAAATTTTATTGAAATAATTGTTCTAATTGAACAAATCATAAGTAGATATTACACTTTTTAAAGTTGAATCATACCTGCAAAAATATTTTTAAAAAGTATTTCACACTAATTACATAAACAAATATTATTGCACTTTCTCCATTCTGTTCAATGCATTTCAGTGGTTTTGAAACCCTGGCTAAAATAAATTTCACTACAAATTTAGCCCCATGTTATCTGGTCTTCCTATAATTTTCCAATGTTCTTCTCAGTTCAGATTGCAACTCTGCTTTTCAATATGTTTACTATCCCCTTCTATAGTTTGTTTCACTTCTAGCACCTGTGCTGAAATTTACCTTCCACTATAGCCACATTCTGTGGTAGGGTCTGAAAGGGTGATTAATGCATGAGCATCTTGCCTCCATATATGAATCTTGGTATCATAAGAATGGTCAGTTACCTTGGGAGTGAGTACTTTAAAGGGGGGAGTGTATTCAGCCAAGTCTCCAGCCTGTCTCATCCATGCTTATGTTTTCCTAATAACCTAAATATCACACTGCACGTGCTGCACTCTGATTTCTGGTTTCTTTCTACAGAATTTTTTATACTAGAGTATATTTGTGTATATATTTATCTTCTCTATATAACAATGCTGGACCTCATGGCACGTGCCTGAAATCTCAGCACTCAGAAGGCAGAAGCAGGCAGATCTCCACGAGTTCAAGGCCAGCTTGGTCTACAAGTGAGTCCAGGATAGCCAAGGCTATACAGATAAACTCTGTCTCTAAGAACAAAACATGTAAACAACAGCAACAAAAAAATAATAATAATTTTATTCCATGAAGGTCGATTCATAGCAGCTATGGATATTAGCACAAGATTGGCCCCTTCTACTTTCCACAATGGAAAGAAAAAAAACCATAAGGCTACATCCCTTCTTGGGTATCCAAGGACTGTATAAGGTTCCTAGAGGAGGGGATGTCATTTTCTCTAATGGTATAGCCACTGGGGGAATACGAGAAGAAGTTCAGAAGGAAAGAGAATGGGATAACAGAGAGTAATGGAAGTATAAAAATCATAACAGCACATTTTATATATGAGTCTTTCAAAAGTGAAGGAAAGCATACACTTTGTGTAATTTACTGTTTTCAGTGTTGAACATCAAACCCAGAGCTTTAATCGTACTTGCTAAACAATCACTTTACCACCAAAGTACATCTCATCTCCACTTACACATCTTCAATCCTTTCTTTTGCATTGTAGATCATAAATAATTTCTTAAAACTGAATGATCAAATAAGTCAATCAATAAATAAATTGCCATGTCTTCATGTCTTACTAATGTTTGTTCTCTTATGGAAAATGATGATTTTTCTCCCTCAGTACCTCACCCATTTCTCATCAAGCCTCAATACTTAGATTGCATAAAGACTCATTATTTTACTTCTTAAATATGGGCTATTTCTCTCATAGAAACTAAATTACTTCCCAAGTCTGTGCTGAATAATGTAACTAAATTCATTTTATATCTTTTGCAAATATGCAAATGAGTAATTATACTAAAAGGTTCATTTCTTTTATTGATTCCACTTACTTGTAAAATCTAAGGATTTGAGTATTTAGTGTTGATTTCATGAACAAATTCCATAGCTAAGTAATTTTATAGCACGATAAACAGTATACTCAACTTCTAAATACTTCCAAGTGTTTGAGCTTTCACTACCTGAAAAGAAATAAATAAGAATAGATGATGATATGTGATGGTTAGCATAATGCTGTGGTCAGCTGTGTACAGTTTACCCTTGTTTATCCAAATGCTGACTTCTCTACCCCACACTCTGCTTTCAATCTGGACATTGCATTGTGATATTCATTCTAAGTATCTTCTTTCTCCAGTTTGTGTAAACATGTCACTATTTCTTCTCTGTATTGCCAATAAAAATTAACTAACCAATGCTGAGCAATAACAGAGAATAGGGTGGGACATCTAGGTCCAGTGAAAGGAGGAGAAAGAACAGAAAGGACAGGAAGGATGCATGTGCAGAGGACAGGGAAAGGCCAGGAATAATGAGCCAGACCTAGGCTATGAGTAAAAAGCAAGTATAATGTTGGAAATCTGAATGGGAAGAAACTATACAAGCATGGAGGTTTAGGATGGAGTAATTATTGCACAGCTTTCTGTTCTAGGCTAAGTAAATAGATCTTAGTCTTTCTTTGTGGTTATTTGGGTATAAAGCTGGTTAAGGAGTGACCACTGATTTATTAAAATTATTATCAATATTAAATATTAATAATCATTCAATACATGACACATACCTGTTTATACCACTTTCCTTGTATATGTAAGCTTGTGTAAGTATATGCTCACCTATAAGAAACTCATACCTGTAATTTACAACTTTATGCACAGTGAAGAAATGAAAAATGTGTAAAAGCCAAAATAAATGCTATGTAGTCTTACTAAGTCTTAAAAAGTAAAAACAGAATTTGAACAAACTCATAAATCAAGATTATAATTATACTATAATCACACAAGACAAAGGTATGTATAGGAAGAGACTGTGGCATGCTAAGGTCTATATGGGACATCTATATTAAAACCTCCCAGGATTCTGGAATCATTGTGGAAACCATGGGTAGTGGATTATTACAAGGAAAGAGAGTTTTCTAGACATAGCAGGGCAGGTGTACATATGAACACAGTGGTTGGAATGTGCACAAAACCAGTGCAACCTCAATAATACTGACAAGATCCCAGCATGGACAGTGGAGGCAGGCATGCAACTGCATCCTTATGAAGTGGCTGTTAGCAACTGCTAGGTCCCAGGAGAAGGAAAGTTGGTTTTCTTTTAAGACTGTGCCCATTCCTACATGGGGCTGCACCAAGTCTTCCGCACATGCATTACAGCTTTCAGTTTAGTATTTTTATGGGGCTCCTGAGTGCATCAACAAGTGGGTCTCTGGTTGTTGTGCCTTCTCTTGGGTTCTCTCCTTCTGCCGGTTTGCCTTCTCCAACTTCGATGTGATAGTTTTTGTTTTATCTTATATTTTATTTTGTTATGTTTTGTTTTTAGCTCTTGGAAGCCTGTTCTTTTCTAATGAGAGACAGAAACGGAGTTGATCTAGACAGAAGGAAAAGTGGGGAGGAACTGGGAGGAGTAAAGGGAGGGGAAATTGTATTCAGGGCATATAGTTATGAAAAAACAATCACTCTTTAATAAAGGGGAAAATGACTTCCTAAGACTTTGAGGGTTTTTTTTATTATTTTATTCTTGTTACATCTCAATGGTTATCCCATCCCTTATATCCTCCCATTCTTCCCTCCCTCCCATTTTCCCCTTATTCCCCTCCCCTATGAGTGTTCCTGAAGAAGATTACCTCCCCCTGAATGTGCTCATAGGGTATCAAGTCTCTTCTTGGTAACCTGCTGTCCTTCCTCTGAGTGCCACCAGGTCTCCCCCTCCAGGGAACATGGTCAAATGTGAGGCACCAGAGTACGTGAGAAAGTCATATCCCACTCTCCACTCAACTGTGGAGAATATTCTGACCATTGGCTAGATCTGGGTAGGGGTTTAAAGTTTACCGCCGGTATTGTCCTTGGCTGGTGCCTTAATTTGAGCGGGACCCCTGGGCCCAAATCTGCCTATCATAATGTTCTTGTTGTGTGCTGGAGCATCTTCTGGGTATATTCCAAGGAGTGGAATAGCTGGGTCTTGAGGAAGCCCTATTCCCATTTTTCTGAGATAACACCAGATAGATTTCCAAAGTGGCTGTACTAGTTTGCATTCCCACCAGCAATGAAGGAGTGTTCCTCTCTCCCCACATCCTCACCAGCATGTGGTGTCACTTGAGTTTTTGATCTTAGCCATTCTGATGGGTGTAAGATGGAATCTCAGAGTTGTTTTGATTTGCATTTCCCTGATGACTAAGGAGGTTGAGCATTTCTTTAAGTGTTTCTCAGCCATTTGATATTCCTCTGTTGAGAATTCTCTGTTTAGTTCCAAGCCCCATTTCTCAATTGGGTTATTTGGTTTGGTGGTGTTTAATTTCTTGAGTTCTTCATATATTTTGGATATTAGACCTTTGTCAGATGAAGGGTTGGTGAAGATCTTTTCCCAGTCTGTAGGCTGTCGCTTTGTTCTCTTGACAGTGTCTCCTGCCTTACAGGAGACCCATATTTGTCACCTTGCACAAAACTCAAATCCAAGTGGATTAAAGACCTCAACATAAAACCAGAGACACTAAGCCACTTAGAAGAAAAAGTGGGAAAGAGCCTGGAATATATTGGCACAGGACTAAGAAGGCACAGGAGACAACTTCCTGAACAGAACACCAACGGCCCAGGCCTTAATGTCAACCATTAATAAATGGGACCTCATAAGGCTGAGAAGCTTCTGTAAGGCAGGAGACACTGTCAAGAGAACAAAGCGACAGCCTACAGACTGGGAAAAGATCTTCACCAACCCTACATCTGACAAAGGTCTAATATCCAAAATATATAAAGAACTCAAGAAATTAAACACCACCAAACCGAATAACCCAATTGAGAAATGGGGCTTGGAACTAAACAGAGAATTCTCAACAGAGGAGTATCAAATGGCTGAGAAACACTTAAAGAAATGCTCAACCTCCTTAGTCATCAGGGAAATGCAAAGCAAAACAACTCTGAGATTCCATCTTACACCCATCAGAATGGCTAAGATCAAACACTCAAGCGACACCACATGCTGGTGAGGATGTGGGGAGAGAGGAACACTCCTTCATTGCTGGTGGGAATGCAAACTAGTACAGCCACTTTGGAAATCTATCTGGTGTTATCTCAGAAAAATGGGAATAGGGCTTCCTCAAGACCCAGCTATTCCACTCCTTGGAATATACCCAGAAGATGCTCCAGCACACAACAAGAAACTTTGCTCAACCATGTTCATAGCAGCCTTATTCATAATAGCCAGAACATGGAAACAGCCTAAGTGTCCCTCAGTAGAAGACTGGATAAAGAAACTGTGGTACATATACACTATGGAATACTACTCAGCTATTAAAAACAAGGAATTCCCGAAATTTGTGGATAAATGGATTGAGCTAGAAATGATCATAATGAGTGAGTTAACCCAGAAGCAGAAAGAATCAAATGGTATATACTCACTTATATCTGCATACTAGCCCAAGGGGCATGTCCCACAAAAGCCTTCACTTACCAGGAAACTGGGACAGAGGGGAAGGCATCCTATTGGGACTCTAAATGAGAGACGCATGGGAGAACAGCAAAATAAAAGGATCCAGAGGGTCCTAGAAATCTACAAGTAGAACAATATGATAGGCAGATTTGGGCCCAGGGGTCCCGCTCAAACTAAGGCACCAGCCAAGGACAATACAGGAGGTAAACTTTAAACCCCTTCCCAGATCTAGCCAATGGTCAGAATATTCTCCACAGTTGAGTGGAGAGTGTGATACGACTTTCTCACGTGTTCTGGTGCCTCACATTTGACCATGTCCCCTGGAGGGGGAGACCTGGTGGCACTCAGAGGAAGGACAGCAAGTAGCCAAGAAGAGACTTGATACCCTATGAGAATATATAGGGGGACGTAATCCCCCTCAGGAACAGTCATAGGGGAGGGAAAATGGGGGGGGGAGGAATGGGAGGATACAAGGGATGGGATAAACATTGAGATGTAACAAGAATAAATTAATAAAAAAAAAAGAGGAAAAAAAAAACAAAGACTATATGAACAGTACAATTTAGATTTGGTAGATTTTTTTAATGACATAAGAAGAGGAATGTTAATTGAGTGGGTAGTGAAATGTGGCTGCAGGCGGAGTTAGGGGAGAGGATAAATATCATCAAAACACATCATGCAATATTCTCAAAGAACTAATAGAAAGGGAAAAATAAAACTCTTCTCCCCAGAAAATCTAAGGAAAAGAAAACTCCATACTAATGAAAGAATGAGGCATCTCTTACTCCAAACTCATGTTATCATGTTTTAACTATTTCCTCCCAGAGACTGAAGTTCTTATTGCTGATGACAACAAGCACTTTGGACACAGGACCAAGAGGACCTGCACTAGATCCCACAAGAAAGTCTTTTCCCTGAGAACCAGCTTTCATGGTACCAGGAGATGCTAAGCTATCTTCCCAAGAAGAGAAGCAGCTGGTTATCATGCCCAGCTATGATGTCCATGAACTAAAGAATAATCCATAGCATATCATGATATGCCCTGAGAGTGCAATAGTGGCATTCATATTGCGGAAAAACCAGCAGATCTCTAATTCACTTCAAAGCCCACTCAACACAAGGGGAAAAAATCATGCCTGGTGTTGAAACCTTATGAGGGATAGTGAAGTCCTGGGCCTCGGAGAAGAATCTATAAGTACCACTTTATTACACCACCATAATTCCCAGCTGCTTCTAAATATGCATGCTATGCCCATGATTAGTATTTGCATCACCTCTCATCAAAGAAATATCCTCTCGTAACAGATACAGATCATTAAACTGCATAAATAAACTCTATCAAAGTACAGACAGCATATGGCCCTGTGGTTCCCAGCCACAGCTGATACATACACAACACAACTCCTCCACCTGAGGCTGACGATTAACAGTAGAAGAGAAGACAGAAAGATGATAAGAGCCAGAGGAACAGAGAGTTTAAAGTGAGATGTGTCTCCTAGACATGTCAGAGATCTATATCCGCAAAGTCTCATCACCACGGTTTTCTAAACAAGACCTGAAAACAAGAGCAATACAATAGACCTGCTAACATGGAGGGGGGAGATCTCATGGGGCCTCAGATCTACAGGAAGAACTTCAGGCAACTAAGGAATTCAGGGAGGAATAATCTTCCCTAGAGAAAAGCTCTCAAATTGGGTATCTAATACTAAGTGGTTAGCTTTGATACCATACGCATACATTATATATAACAAGCAGGTTTGTGTGTGTGTGTGTGTGTGTGTGTGTGTGTGTGTGTGTGTGTGTGTGTTGTCACAACTAAGGAAATAGAGGCTGAAAATTTATGAGAAATATATGTGTAAGGTAGAAGGATGGGAGAAAGACTAGAGAGGGGAGATATGATGTAATTACGTTTTAATTTCCAAAGCAAGAACAAAAATTATAAGTCCATTATAGAAATTCTTACAGGCAACTTTAATTCTACCACATGTAACGCCCATCTAATATAAATAATCTGTGCATGACATATGCATAAAAACAGAATTATCAGTGTGCCCTACTGTAGGGACTTTTTCTAATTTTAACATCTACTCATTTAAAATATAATAATAGTAATAAGGAAGGATGTTTTCAACATCATTCAGAACTGTTTCCTGGTATAAAAAGACATCAGGTGCAATCATAGCTTTCTAAAAATAAAATATATCATGCAAAGTCTTAGAAAGTTTCACTGACTTTTCAAAATTTTTAAAGATGATGCTAAGTACTTTATAGCATAAACAGATAACTTTTCTTCTAATTATAGTAGCAAAAAATCATATTTCTAGGGCATTTTATCTACTCTGTCTTTTCCTCGATAGCTTTTCAAACCCTCTAAGTTGAGAATGTTCATTTTAATCAAATAATGAAAACAGCATATAGGACAATCTAGTAGCAAACAGGGCTAGAAGGATAGCTTTTCTCCTGTCCTAACAGACTTTCCAGTACACATTTGCTTTTGCCAACAGAAATAAGCCTAATATGCTTTACCTATTTTTAGTAATGTTTTTGTATCAACAGCCACTGATCAGTTCACAAGGAAGACAGCAATGTATCACATGGGAATATACAGTGGAGGAACAGTAGGTTATGCCTGGGGATGGCATAAACTGTTTTGAAATAGAGCCATGCTTTAAGATGTTAAGACACTTCCTATTTTCTTTGTTTCTCTTGCCAACTTACCCATTGAGATACCACATTGCTAAGGAATGCTCTTTCCAGACTACTGTCTCGTCTAGCTGTCCTCGGGTATTTTTCAGGCTTTGCTTGGTTTAGAAAGGGCGAAGGCATCTATTAGTACAGTTTGGTTAAAGCCATTGCTCTGTGAAAACACCAAGTTAGAAACAACATCCTCTTGCAAGCTCATAGACACCACAGTTAGTCCCAGTCACGGGACAACATGTTATAATCCTCTTTACCTATTCATTTTTTCCCTTCTTTTGCGCTAAGATCTGCCTGAATGAGGGACTTTCTTGAGTTTTGTGAGGCTGAGTTACCTGAAGATTTTCAATCTTATAGTAAGGTCATCATAGATGGAACAATCATTTGTTCTAAGTATTATGTGTTAGTCAAATCCTCCTTTCTCTGATTAGCATACAAAGTAATCCATAAATCTACTGTATATTGGTATATAGAATTTTCTATGTTTATACCTGATGAATGCATGAATAAGGGCATAAGCTCTCTTTAGCAAAATGAGTTTCATTTTCAATGAAACTTGCATCTTTCCTAGGAGGACTGCTCACTGACATAATAGAAGTGAAGAATCCAACTTGGCTTTTGTGAACAAGATTTAGAATCTAGAACAAACCATTTCCAATCTTGCCTTCCACAATTACATGACTGATCAGATCAGCAAATTGTATTTGGTGAAACTGCATTCTCTCTCCTACAACTGATAATCACTAAGCTGCAGAAGCTAAGCTGCCCATCAGAAAACCTGGCTTGCATGGTTGGTGTTTGCGAGGATGCTCTTTTTGGGGTTTCGTATCAGGATGATACTGGCCCCCAGAATGTTTCCACTGTTTCATGTTCTATTGTTTGGAAGTGCTGCAAATATTGGTGTTAATATTTCTTATAATGCTTCCAGAATTATCTGTGAAACCATTCTTTAAAACATTTTTCTTTGGCTGTTAATAGGGAGGATGGTAAGTTTTATTTACTGAAGCTTTCCCCAGGTAGGTTACTCGCGTTCCACTTAATGGGCTTGAGAAAGTACATGAAATTGAGTGTGAGATGTGTGAGGAGGGATGTGGAGGAGTTTGGAGGGAGAGACATCACAGTAGAGTTGATCAAAATATGTTATATACAAGTGTAAAATTCTCAAAGTAGAAAGACAATGTATTTTCTTAAAAAGACTGTTTGCTGCGCAATCACACAACCACAAGAGTTCAATTTCCAGCAGTTCTTCAGTGTATTTGTTCATTATTCTCTGTAGATAGTCATCTTTGCTACAATTATCTCTTTGTAAAGTTATTAAAGAATCTAGTGGCCAGCATGTGTCATTTTATAGTTGTGGCATCTTTTTGTAACAGCTTTTATCATCTTTTGTAATATTTGATTCTTCCTCCCCATTTTCTTTACACAAATTTTCAATTTAATAATTTTGACATCTTTTCTGATTTTAAGTAAATTAACTCAGCCTTTAGCAAATTTTCTGGTATTTTTATGGTCTCTGTATTTTATTTCTGCTTTAATTTTGTATGTGTAGACCTGGCTCAGATGGCTCTCTCGATGTAGTCGACGTTTATCCCCAAATTCAGTCTTGATGTTAAGAAACAATTGCAAGTTCCACAGCATAAGAGACTGCAGAATGCTCAGCTCTAAACGTAGCCTCTCTATGACTTTTTCCTTTCTTTCAGGTCTCAGGAATCATTACAGAAGAAGAGGCTTTAAGGCTGTAAGAACCAGAGGCAGTGGATGAGTACAAGGAAATATGATCTTCTGGACACCACAGGACAGTTGCGCACACACACTCACTGTAGTTGCTACAGTATGGACCTGTGCAGTTCTAAACCAGACAAAATCATAGCAGGGAGAGAGGAGGTAAGTATACAGTCCCAGCTCAAGCCTTGTAGTATTAACAATTAATAGCTGATGGATGGTGGAGAGATTGTTTCACCTACGAATATGCCTACTGCAAGTCAACTATTCACTAGAGGGAAAGCACAAATGCAAGAATATTTGGACAGCACAAATTGGTCCTTAAGGGTTACAAAAGTGGGGGTGGTGTACAAAGTTATGTGTGTGTAGGGAAGGAAGTTGAACCAGAAAGAGATGAGTATGAATATAATCAAAGCACGTTGTATAAAACTTTATTTTGTTTTTATTTGTTTTAAAGAACACATCTAGTTTGTGTGATGTTTTCATGAAAATGGTTTGTTTACTATTTGTGTTCTCTTTTCCTTCTCTGAACTTTAAAAGAGTCACCTTGAATTTTATGCTGATCAGTTTGGGAACGTCCCATGATTCCAGGGCAATTGCTGCAACCTTAGTAGGTTCTCTCGGTGTTTCCCTGTGATTCTCTTACAAAATTAGGCATCTTTTTGTCTCTAAGAGATTTCTTCTACAAGGGAAGTCTTTTCTAGTCAGTTAGGCACAGCTGTAGGCAAGGGTAACATGCCCATGTATGAACCACTTGCAGTGTCTAGAAGCGGTGTTGTGTGGGACAACTCTCATGGTCAATAGACATATGGGCCTGGTGTAACGTGCATTGCTAACCCACAGCCAGCTGAAGTGTATTTGGGATCCTTGCATCAGATGGGCTGTTATACAGACAATGCGTAGTCAGAGATGACATTGGTTGGGCTGATGAAATCAATGTTCACATTCCTGCCAGACATCCAACTGTGTTCCTATATAAGTGATTCCCCTATGGCCTTTAGTTTTTAACCAACCTGCAAAAAAAAAAAAAAAAACCAGTCTGCTTAATGGTGCTCTGAGCCCCTGGTGTATGCTCTACCTGTTATGTTTAAATGGTTTACATCATGATGGTAATGCCAGTTATGCATGGCCAACCCACTTAAGTTTGTTCTACTCCCTTACATTAGGCTCCATTTGTTATTGCCTAGTTTCCTTAAGTTATCTAAATCCCAGCTTTTCATGTAAATATAGTTATTCGTGTACATGCTACATTTTTTGCTCTTAAATAAACCTGCAGGGTTTTTTAAAAAACACAGTTTTTAAGTAACTTTAAACTGCCTCCCTCTTCATTAAGTGGTCATTTAGAGGAGGAACATTAGCTTAAGAAGCTCCTCATTCTCCACCATCTGGTCTCAAATTATTTTGCCCTGTATTCCACCCAGTGCATGTAACATTGTTAGAGTCTCATTACCTTTTGTTACTCACTTATATATCTTTGGTATAACATCAAAAAGAGTCAATGAACTCAATCAATTAGAAATGCTCTAAATCACCCAGTTCTGCCCCCCTGAGGTGTGCACTGATATGTGTGTTGTGTGCTGGTTACTTGTTATTTTAGCTGTAGGCCTTTAAAAAAAAATCTTCTCAACGTATTTATTCTATGTTCAGGTCATATAGCTAGTGGGGAAGAGTGAAATTCTCATTGGTGTAGCTAACTGGCAAATGACAAGCTAAATCTTATACACACTAATTAAGACTGTTAACCTCATCTAAGCAAACACTGCGCTGTCTGCAGGATGATCCATAGCTAGCCAACCGATGAAATGTCATCCTAAGAAGGGAAAGGATGGTGAATAACAGGAAAAGTAATCTAATATGCCAAAACATTCCTGTAGAAATAGATGAATTTTCTGCCCCATGCAAACAGTTTGCAATTTCATTACTTTCTGTGACACACTGAGACATAAATCTTCAGCTGTCTCTGTAGTGACTTCATACTAAAGATTACCAGTATACCTTAGAATTTTCAGATCTACCAATGTTCTCCCATATACATAGGTTCAACTTTGTCCTTACTAGGCTCACAACTTCTTTATCTTAAGTGTATTTACACATGCATTCAAAAAAAGTTCATATGTAATACTTTCTTCTGGGTCTTTTATATCTCTTTGCTCTTAAAAATGTCAAGTATTGCCATGTGCTTTCTTAACATAAATATCTGTGAACATATGTAAATTTGGCTTGGGCATGTTTTTATTTAGTTTGCATTTATTTTTTATATCTTTATTATGTAACAATGTGTATAATATATTGCCAAGATGCTTTCTGAAATTAAAAAGTATAAACAGAAAGTTATTATCTTATGTTCATGAACCTTGCGGCAGGCAGCCTTTGAACTGCAAAAAAATGATTGTTTCTTGTGATTAAACTGAACATTTCTTACTTATCTTCGTAGGGAGATTCTTTGTTTGATGAACTTCAAATGCAGCAAAATTCAGTTTAGGAACACAATGTCTTAGACATAATTTCACTGAAGAAGGCTTCACTGAACTGAAGTCTCAGAGAGAGCGAGAGATCTGCTGACTGTGAAATTTTAAAAAGCAGGAGACCTGATTATATACAAATTAAAACTGTAAATGTCAATTTAGGTGTGATTTAATGAAAAGCTATTCAATGATTTAAGGCTTAGCTCTATTTAAAAATCTATATTTAACCAACGCATTAGAGATTTATAGTTCTATTCTTAGGAATAATATTTTATAACCACTTGTATTTGAAATTAGAGTTCAGGAAATGACAGATTTGTATCATTATCTAGTTTTAATTGGAATTTGGAGATGAAGACCGTCGCTGAAGGCTCCCTTTTCAATATCATAATCATGTGACTGGCACTGTATTGAAAAGCAGGTGAGTGCTTCAAGAACTCTGCATTCTGAGTCAGAATAACCTTTACTATAATCTTCACATACGCATGCTGCTCCTAAGAGTCACATTATCGATTTATAATAGCAAGTGATTACTTCTTAACCCCCAGAATCAGTCTGTTTTATGTCACAAAGACTTTTTAAAATCACTGATAAAGCCTATCTTGGAGATAATTACAGGCAACTGACTGAGCCATGAATAGTCCTTGAGAGAAAACATTTCGGAAGGACCACATGTTTGTTACCAGAAAGGCAAAAATCAGAAGCCACGTAGAGACTCACACCTGCAAATTCAGGGTCTTCTAAGAAACACCATGTCTCAGCCTTCCTGCAAATGAATTGAGTGAACATTAATTCTCACAAGTTAAATAATCAGCTGGTTTTTAATCCACACCTATTTGGTGCTTAAAATAAAGACAGAAAACAGTGCAGTGGATAAGGCCCAGAAGTGCCAGAACAAAACTGGTAGTTGCGTTCATGACGATGAAGGACAGGATGGATGTTCGTGTCTAAGAACTGCATTTAGAGTGTCACAAATTTCACTGAGTTATAAATTTAATTCTCCAGAGAGGATTCTTTCTTCAGTCTCGTTTTATATAAAAGAGACTGATGCCCAAGTGTGGTTCAGGAATATTATCAGGCTAATGGTACCAAATGAACTTCCCTTTTTGATCAAAATTTTTATTTCCCTTTACATTATAAGCAAATTGTCACATGAGATACTTGAAATAACACAGCCAAGTACTTAAAATGGCTCAAAAAAGTGGTACCATAGAACCAGATATGGTGGAATGTATCTGTCTCCAGAGACAAATCAGGAAGAATGTGTGAATTCAAGGCCAGCCTGGGACACATTTAAGGTCCTACCTCAAACAAACAAATTTTAAAAAGAAAAGTAATAGTCAAAGATGCTCACTTGTCAAAAGACATATAAATTGGTATTACAACCACTCGATATTGCTGTTATTGAACATTAAATTATAAACTCAAATTTATTACAGTAAAAGAATAATAACGTATATCCAAAAATCTTCCTGATTACTAAACTTTATATAACCTTGTGTCTTTAAGTGTTATGCTTTTTATTTTAATTTTATTAATTTATTCAGATTACAACTCAGTTGTTATCCCATCACTTGTATCCTCCCTCCCACTTTCACCCTATTCCCCTCCATGACTGAGGGGGACCTCCTCCCCCACTATATGGTCATAGGCTATCAAGTCTCATCTTGGTAGCCTGCTTATTCTTTCTTTGAGTGCCATCAGGCCTCCCCACCAAAGGGACGTGGTCAAATATGGCACACCAGATTCATGTCAGAGTCAGTCCCCGCTCTCCACATAATGTCATATTAATCAGTTGTATGTGAAAAGGGAAGACCCGCCTCCGCTGCCACCACCACCACCACCACCACCACTGCCACCACCACCCATGCACCCCTTTCCATTGTGGAAGGCTCTTGAACTCAGCCCCAAGGAAGAAGAGACAACATGTGGGAGCCAAAGAGGAAGGAGGACAGCAGGAGAACACAGTCTTCTGAATCAGCTTTGCAAGGCTCAAGCATGCACAGAGACTGGAGCGGCAAGCACAGAGCCTGCACAAGTCTGCACCTGCACCTGGTCCTCAGTATATATGTCATAGTTTTCAGTTTAATATTGTTGTGGGACTGCTGAGCACATGAGTAAGTGGGTCCCTGACTCGTGTCTTCTCTGGTTGTTCTTTTCCTTCTGTTGGTTTGCCTTGTCCAACTGTGATGTGATGATTTTTGTTTTATATTATTCTATTGTTTTGTTGTTAACAAAAAAGAGTGGTAGGTTAACAAAGACAACCATGGGAATTTACTAAGCCACCTAGATAGATGGCAAATGCTCAGGATCAAGGCTGGCTCATTATTCCATTAATTGTCCTGCTTTAGGGTGGGAACGCTAAGAGTGTGAAATACACTAATACATCATCAGCTTTACACTGTTGTAACATTCACATAGAGGAAATACAGTGCTGGCTGAAATTCCATTTGACGCAGCACAAAATCTACACTGAATTAGAAAATAGAAGTTTTGTGTCTGTCTTGTTCACTTTGGTTTTCTGACGATAGCAATTAGAATTTATGTCAGAATTTACTTTTGTTTAACTTTTAATTCAAATTGAAATTTGGCTAAGACAAAAATGTGGGGAAAATAGGAGGGTTGTGTTTTGAGAGTCCTCACTGGCTATGGAGAATTTTAAATACACATATTATCATTTTAGACAGTGTCTTACCATGTAACACTGGTTGACTCATTATGTAGACCAAGCTGGGCTAAGATTCACAGAGATCCACAGGTCTCTGCTATGATAATAGTTTTTCAGTGTTTGTTGTTGTTTTTTTTTTTTAATTAACTTGTTTACTTACTTTACATCCCCCATCACAGCTTCTCTTTCCCCTCTCCTCCTAGTCCCTCCCATCAACCCATCCTCCACCTCTCCTTAGAAAAGGGGAGACCTCCTATGGATATCAATCAGCCTTGGCATATCAAGTAGCAAGAGAACTAAGCACATTTTCTACTGAAGCTGGACAAGGCAGCCCAATTATGGGAAAGGGATCAATAGGCAGGCAATATAGTCAGAGATAGCCCCTACTCCTGCTTAGGAGTCCCACATGAAGACTGAGCTACACAATTGTTACATATATGCAAAGTACCCAGGTTTGTCTCTGATTGGCGGCTCGGTCCGTATGAGCCAGTATGGGCCCAGGTTAGTTGATTCTGTAAGTTTTCTTGTGGTATGTCCTTGGTTCTTCCGGGCTGCTTCAATCCTCACTCCTCCTCTTCCACAGGATTCCACAGACCCCCTTAATGTGTGGCTATGGGTCTCTGAATCAGTTTCTGGGTGAAGCCTCTCTGATGATATTTATGTTAGGCTCATTCAGCAAGTATAGCAGAATATCATTAATAGTGTCAGGGGTTGGCTTCCTTTCATGGCGTGGGTCTCAAGCTGGGTCAGTCATTGGTTGGCCTTTCCCTCAAGTTCTTCCTCATCTTTTACCCCTGCACATTTGTAGGCAGGGAAAAATTGTGGGTCTATATGTGACTGGGTCAGTCTCCTAATCCCCCCAGGGAAATCTTGCCTTGTTACAGGAGATGATTGGTTCAGGTTGCATATGCCTCAATGCTCGGAGTCTTAGCTAGGGTCACCCTTATATATTCCTGTGAGTTTCCAGTGTCTTAGATTTGTATCTCATCCCAGAGATGCCCACCTCCCAATCCAGTTGTTTCTCCTAGCACTTTCTCCCTCTGTCCTCTCCCCCATTTCATCCCTCCTGTTCCCATCCCCATCCCCTTTCCCACCCTTCTTCCACCTCTACCCCCTTTGTCTGATCTATTTCCCCTTCTCAGTAGGATTCAAGCATGCCCAATGTGAGCCCTCCTTGCCACGTAGCGTCTTTGTATCTGTGGTTTGTAGCACAGTTATCCTGTACTTTGTGATTAATATCCATTTATAAGTGAGTACAGACCATGTTTGTCTTTCTAGGTCTGGATTAATTCATTCAGGATGATCTTTTCTAGTTCCATCCTTTTGCCTGCATACTGCATGATGGCTTTGTTTTTAACAGCTGAGTAGTATTCCATTGTGTAAGTGCACCAGAGTTTCTTAATCCATTACTCAGTTGAGAGACTTCTGAGTTGTTTCCAGTTTCTAGGTGTTACAAGTAAAGCTGCTATGAATGTAGCAGCAAATGTCATCGTGGCATGGTGGTACTTCTTTTGGGAATATATCCAGGAATAATACGGTTGGGTCTTGAGGTAGGTCTATACCCAATTTTCTTAGAAACCACAGAATTGATTTCCAAAGTAGTTGTACAAGGTTGCACTCCCACCAGCAATGGAAAAGTATTCCCCTTTCTCCATATCCTAGCGAGCATGAGCTGTACCACTTTCTTTAAGTGCTTCTTAGCCATTGGAGATTCTTCAGTTGAGAATTCTCTCTTTAGATCTCTACTCTATTTTTAATTGGGTTATTTGGTTTATTGGTGTTTAATTTCTTGAGTTCTTTATGTATTTTGGATGGCAACCTTCTGTCAGATGTAAAGTTGGTGAAGATCTTTTCCTATTCTGTAGAATGCTATATTGTCCTTTTGATGGTGTCCTTTGCCTTACAGAAGCTTTTCCGTTTCGTGAAGTCCCATTTATTAATTGTTGATCTTAGAGCCAGAGCTGTTGGTGTTCTGTTCAGGAAGTTGTCTCCTGTGCCAATGAGTTCAAGGCTATCTCCCACTCTCTCTTCTGTCAGATACGGTGTATCTGGCTTTATTTTGAAGTCTTTGATCTGCTTGGACTTGAGATTTGTTCAGTGTGTTAAATATGGATCTATTTGCATTCTCCTACATGCAAACATCCAGTTAGACCAGCACCATTTATTGAAGACACTTTCTTCTCTCCACTGTATAGTTTTGTCTTCTTAATCAAAAATAAGTGTTCATAGGTGTGTGAATTTACTTCTGGTTCTTTGATTCGATTCCATTGATCAAGCTGTCTGTTTTTATGGCAGTACCATGCCGGTTTTTATTACTATTTCTCTATAGTACAGCCTTAAACCAGGGATGGTGACACCTCCAGAAGTTTTTTTATTGTTCAGGATTGTTTAAACTATCCTGGGTTTTGTTGTTGCTGTTGTTGTTTGTTTTTCCATATGAATTTGAATATTGTTCTTTCAAAATCTGTAAAGAATTGTGTTGGAACTTTGATGGGAATTATATTTTTTAATTACTGATTTTCACATTATTTTCTTCTCCTCTGGCTTTATTCTAATCCAATCTCTGCAGGACTACAGCAAATATGTTTGCAAAACATAAGTTAAAATTGTATTGTCTTCAAGACCTCTTGAAGAAAATTTGTTTTTCTCAACAATTAAAGTAATGAAAATATCAAAATATGCCAAATGTTTTCCCCATTAGTGTGTACTAATTAAAATGATTTTTTTTAAAGCTTCTAAAATTATTGGAGCTGAGTTAGATTTACAGTTTCACAATCACACCTCATAAGATTTGGTATTAAGAAAGAAATGTTTCAATCTTATTTTTGAATGGCAAAGATTTAGATGTAGATAATTGTTAGACTATTCTTTTTTATTTTTTATTTGTTCACTTTATATACTGATTGTAGCCCCCACCCTCATAGCCTCCGGATCCCATCCTCTCTTCTTCATCACCTATCCCTCCCTCCTCTAGTCCTCAGAGAGCGGAGCACTCCTCCCCTAACATCTGACCTATCAAGTCTCATTTATACTATTTGTATCCTCTTCCTCTGTGGCTTGGCAAGGCAGCTCTGCAAGGGGAAAGTGATCAATGTGGGGGTCCAGAGTCCCTGCCAGGAGTAGTCTCTACTCCTTATATTGTGAGACCCACAAGAAGACTTGCTGCCTATCTACTGCATCTGAGTAGAGGGTGTAGGTCCATGTCATACATGGTCCTTGGTTGGTGCATCAGTCTCTGTATTGTAGTGTGGTTATCCTGCATTATATGGCTAATATCCACTTATGATTGAGTGTATACCACGCGTGTCTGTCTGAGTCTGGGTTACCTCACTCAGGATGATCTTTTCTAGTTCCATCTACTTGCCTGCAAATTTCAAGATTTCCTTGTTTTTAATAGTTGAGTAGTATTCCATTGTGTAAATGTACCATAGTTTCTTTAGCCATTCTTCAGTTGAGGGACATCTAAGTTGTTTCCAGATTCTGGCCGTTATGAATAAGGCCTTCATGAACATAGCTGAGCAAATGTCCTTGTTGTATGGTGGAGCATCTTTTGGGTATATGCCCAGTAATGGTATGGCTGGGTCTTGAAGTAGAACAAAACAGCTCTGAGATTCCATCTTACACCTGTCAGAATGCCTAAGACCAAAACCACAAGTGACAGCACATGCTGGCAAGGATGTAGGGAAAGGGGAACACTCCTCCATTGCTGGTGGGAGTGCAAGCTAGTACAACCACTTTGGAGATCAGTCTGGTGCTTTCTCAAAAATAAAGATTTTTAAATTACCATGACTGAGTCTCTAAGGCTAATTTTTGTCAAGTACACCTACAAAAGTTTTACAGATGGATTGCCACAGTAATGGAATTTAGACGGGTTAAATTTGCATTGTTTTCTGATTCTTCTAAAGTTCTGGGCAGGTTTCTGTTTCTTCAAATGCATATTAACTATCTATTGACTTCACAAGAAAACCTGCTAAATCAACGAACATGGACCCATAGAGGCCCACAAAGACTGAATCGCCAACCAGAGAACATCCTTGGGACAGTTCTAAGATCCTCTACACACATACATATGTATGTGGAGAAAAGACCCAGCTGGAGACCCAGGCCATGAGAGGAAGCTCACCCCTGACACTACTGATATTCTGCTATACCTGGAGACAGGAGCCTAGCAGAAATGTCTGAGGGGGGAGGGAGGAAAGGCAAGAAGGAGGAACTGGAGGAAGGGAGGTGAGAGAGAGGAATTTGGAGAGAAGAAGATGGAGAGGAACTTCCTACTGGGATGTAAAGTAAATTAATTGATTATTTGAAAAAAATAAATAAATAGAAATTTTTCTTTAAAAATAACATTATACATGCCATGAGCATTTGTCCATGATATGTTCATTTGAGATAGTTAATGTGCTTACAGCCTTCTGAACCATAGAGGCATTTTTAAATTAGCCTCAGGCTTTCTGACTTAAAGTTCAAATTCCTCATGGCATAAGTAAGTAAGTTTATTCTTTAGGGAGTATAGTGGGGTAGATATAATATTTTCAATAAGCCAAAATAATTTAATGGTGAATTACTTAGATTAATAATGAAATTAAGCATTACCTAAGAGAAGTCCTTTTAAGTTTTTGGCCAGGGATGTCCAAAAGACCACCAGAACATATAGTGTATTGCAGTAGGTCTTGGTTACCACCAGAAGTGCAATGTAAGTCCCTATTACTCAAGACACCATGCACTTCAAATCAGGTGTCAGAGGCCTCTGAGCTAGAGTTGTCCTGAATGCCCACTCCCTGAGGACTAACTTTCACCCTACCAGATGACACATGATGAAAGCTTCCAGAAAAGGGGTACAGCCAACAACAACACCCAGCAATAATGTCTATGAACCAATCAATGACCACTGTGACATGGTAATCCTAAGAGTGCATTAGTGGCACACATACCTTGCCAGTAATCAACAGTTCTCTAATTGGACTTAAGATCTGCTCAACAAGCAGAAAACCATGCCTAATACTGGAAACTGAGTTTACTGCTCAGTTCTGGTGAAATTATGGATACTGGAGGAGAACCCATATCCTCTAATTCAGTAATAGTACATAATCCATAACAATAATCAGTTAATATTTCCTTATACCCACAAATAAGAGTAGTCTTTACTCATCATCACAGAAACTTCTCTTTGGAACAGATGGAGACCACTACAAAAAATACCACAACCAATCAAAATGCAGTTAATGAGCTCAGTCCCAATGGATACAGCTACAAAATTCTCTCACATCTGAGGCTTGGGAACACTGTGGAAGAGGAGGTAGAGTTATGTAAGAGCCAAAGGACAAGGGACTTTGTGATGCTGTGAGATTGTGTCTCCTGGTAATAACCGAAATTGCCTCCATAAAATCTCACCAATATGACTCCCAAATGTGAGCTGAATCAGGGTAACACTAACGAATATGCCAGCCTTTATGAAGAAGAGATCACTTTATGAGGGAAAGCTCACAATGCCTCAACACTACACAAAGACTCACAGACAACTGAGTAACACTGTGAGGCGTCCCCTCCTAGGGAAGAGCACACTGATTGTACAGCCCTGAACATATTAAAGTAGCATTGTAGAGACTCAACAGGTTACATACAGGGAATATCTGAGACTATATAAATATATACAAGTAAATATATGCATGCAATAACAGCTGAAAAAAGAACCATGAATTTTAAGGACACCAAGGAGGGATATATGAGAGTGGTTTTTTAGGGAGGAAAAGGAAGGGATGTATACTGTAATTAAAACACAATCTCTAAAATAAACAGAAAAATGAGGGTAAAAAGGAAAAGTCAGATGATGATTCAACAAATTATGTTAGAAAATAATTTACATGATAGTTTCAAAATAGAATGGCTAAACTGAATTTGTAGGCATTCAGTCTTTGCACAGCATTTTGTATGCTTAGCATTGTTTGGCGTTCATGAAAGGATTGCTTTGGGCCAGGTGTGGTGGTACACGCCTTTAATCCCAACACTTAGAAGACAGAGGCAGTTGGTCCTCTGTGAGTTCAAAGCAAATCTGCTCTACCCTTGTGTGCATGGCAGCCAAGGTGAAGCTAGTGGACTGGGAAGTTCTCTTTACCTCTGTGCCCTATGGTCTCCTCTCCAGTAACACTAGCACCAGACATTTCAGTAAGGAAAATCAAGCTTGTCATCAGCCATCACCAACAGAAATAAGAAAAACCACTGAGGACATAAAACAAAACAGTAAGGCCTAAGAATCATAAATACTTCAAAGACTGGACAGCTACTAGAATCAGCCTACAGAAATATGATTAATCTCCTCTGCTAACCTATACAAGTTTGTTCCCTTTAACAATAACCATTTGAAATGGACAATAATATTCTGGTATAATGGCCAAAATGTCCAGTATTCAATAAAACTTTAGAGTACTAACTTCATGTCAGAAACGCAGAAATGCAAAACTTTCAGCATAAAGGACAGCCACCAGCTGTTAATCAAGCGTGTGCCAGACTTGGACGATACAGCATTGCAGCAGCATTTTATCCAGCTACAAAAGTAATCTTAAACAAGTCAGAAATAGGCAAATATGTCAAAGAACCAAAGGTGAGATTTAAAAGTGAGCAGAAATAAGCAATAAATAACAGAGTACACATAAACCTACTGTAAACTTAAGCTGGATGCTGGCAAAGTCTTTGGGTTCTGTGGACCCAGATCAGCTCACTCATGCTTGTATTCTCATAATTTTAGAAAGAAAGTGGAGGATGGGGCTGAAGAAAATGAAACGCAGTATTTGAAAAATTTCAACTGTGGTAAAAATGCAATTGTAATTTCCGGATGTAGAGAGATTTGAATGAGGAAATGGACAATGTCAGTCATGACAACATATAATCATAGATGACATCCTCAAAATTTATAATAAAGAAAAAAATATTGAATCTCATTTTAAAAAGTGAACTGCCTGTGGGAAATGTGGATTTGATAATAACAACTTTGATGTGCAACTGTGGGAACCAGAGGAGCTTTCAGGAATCAGAGGACAGTGAATTCAGACACAGTAGGACATGCCTGTAACCTCAGATCTTAGGGGGCAGAAGCATGATGACCAAGAGTTCAAGGCGAGATATAGCCGTAATGAGTCTGAGGCCATTCTAGATACATGATGGCCTGCCTCAGGAAAATGAAAGAATATAATAATGGGTGTGAAGAATACAACAAATGAAAATACCCTGTGAGAAAAAGAAAGACGAATTCATACTCAGAGATGAGTTGGCTAAGAGAATCCATTACTAGCGAATTCACACTCAGAGATGAGTTAGCTAAGAGAATCTATTACTAGCAGACCTACCCAGAAACATTGGCAAAGTAAAGCAAAAGTATCAGAAGGCTCAAGGCACTAGCATGAGTAAACAAAAGAGTCACATACATAAAGCCATGGTGCACATCCTCCCAATAAACTTTGAACGTGAATTTTATGTTTGAAAGAGAAACTAGGACACCCTCAAACATGGTTGTCGGTGAGCAAGGAAAAAAATGTTTGTTTTCATTAACTGAGAATAAAGTTCCTAACAATAAAATTCCACATTCCTCTGAAAGTGCCAAATGTTATTATTACCAGACACCAATGTGTTGGGCAAGCAACAGACACTGCCCAGACCATCATTAAGAAGACCATGAAGGAGATCACGTTAATATTTCATAAATATAGCAAGCTGCCCCAAGAAGCATATTCAAATGTCATGGGTCTCAAAATAAAAGTAATTATCATTTGTTCTTGTTTAAACAAAATATATATGTGTGTGTGTATATATATGTATATACTTATAAGCTTATTGCAATGTTTATTTAATGTCACTGACAGAAATTTACCTTATATAATGGAAAGCAAGATTCATTCTTGTTCCTTGAATCACGCTATACAATAGTGTATCTCCCAAATTTAAACTAGATGTACTATAAAACAATAATATCAGCTGGGCACTAGTAGTGCACACCTTTAATGCCAGCACTCAGGAGGCAGAGGGAAGCAGATATCTGACCTTGAGGCCAGTCTGATCTACAGAGGGAGTTCCAGGACAGCAAGAGCCACACAGATAACTCCTATCTTCACAAAATTTGTATCTGATATTCTAATATTTTTGTGATATTCTAATATTATGAAAGGTTGAATCATGAAGGCATACAGACAACTAGGGAGCCAGCTGGCTTTGCCAGATTCTAGTTCCAACAGTATGAATTGCCTGACCCTGGATAATTTGTTCTATAATTTTGCATGTGTTTCCTTACCTTTCAATTAAGGATAATAACAAAATGTATCTCCCAGGATTTTGTCAAAACTAAGTGAGTAAAAGATACATGGCACACAGAGTTCTTCAGTCACATTTACTGTAGCATTTAGTTGTTGAGATTATTATTTCAATATAATTATATATCCCTTTTGTTATTTGGCACATACCTGTAACAAACCTGGCAGAAATACACATTCACATAATAATCTGTTTCTATGTGAATGTGTGCATATTTGGCAAATAAGCTTCATTATAAAACAAACCTGTGAATATATACAGATGTCTACTTTCAGGTCATGGTATTTTACAAAACCAATACAACGTAAGTTTTAATACTTTGCACTGACACATTTTTCTAGTATTTCAGGGACTGTAAAATATACTTCTGATTATTAGTTGATTAAAGAGATACACACATACATTTAAGGGGAAGTATAGTTTCCTGAAGGTGATGGACCACATTGATTCAGCCCAGTACTGATTCTTCCTTGTTTTCCTAGAACATCCTAATGATACACTGTGCTTAAACAGAATTCCCACAGTGACAAACCATATAAGAATCAGAAGCCATAGTAGACATACTGATGCTACATATATTTCTGGCATTTTGAGTAGATTATTCTGTAGATTATAAAAAAAGAAATTGTACCAAATTATTACCCAGATAATTTTTCTGAGTTCTGGTCTTGTAATGTGTGGGGACACATGTCATGGGATTAATACAGGCACATATTAGCCACATTACTTAGTTAACTAGTATTTTCTATGTTATATTTCATGCAGATTAAAATTAGTTTGAAATGTATTTAAGTATCACTAATTATATATATATATATATGTGTGTGTGTGTGTGTGTGTGTGTGTGTGCGCGCATACATACACACACACACACACACACACACACACACATATATATCTTCAAACAGTTTTCCTCTAGCCTGGATATTTATTTGAAACTAAAAATGTCAAGTATTTGTTAATACATTCCCAGTCTAAATGTGTGTTCATCAACCTTAACATCTTTGGATTTTGAAGATAACAATGAGTAAAAAGCACAGGCTCCATCTGCCTCTCTTCCATTGCCATGAGAAATGCATGAACCAGTGCGACCATTTCTTGTACCATCTTTTGCCCTCTTTTTCTTCTGTTTGTTTTGTCCAAGTCCAGATTGTTTGTTTTTTAATCTTAATTTCTATTTTATTTCATTATTATCCTTTGGAAACCTGTTTGCTTTCTAGTGAGAGGCAGAAGAGGAATGGATCCGGATGGGAGAGGAGGGAGGAAGGAAGTGAAAGTAGAGGAAGGGGAGACCATAATCAGTATACATTAGGTGAGAAAAGTTCTATTTTCAATTAAAAAAAAATGGTTTTAAGAAAGGCATACACTATATATACACATGTATGACGATATGATATGTATGCATATATATATATAATATGTTGATGATGATGATGATGATGATGGTGGTGATGGTGGTGGTGGATATGATGAGGTGATTGCTACCTCATCAGACAACTTTCACGGGTGCCTTCTTGATTGAATATTGAATATCTCAGATTTGTGTATTCACTAAGAGATAACTTTACTGATAAGAAACTAAATGCCAAACCTTACCAACAGCCATACAGATACATATGTACAAACACACACAGGTATATATATATATATGTACATAACATACATATATACGTACATACATTATTACTGTGGTGTGTGTGTGTGTGTGTGCACATGTGTGTGCATGTGTATAGTCATCTAAGAAGGTGGTATTATGCATTTCTAAGACGTAAAGCACACAAATTTTTATTTATCTCCACTGAGTTTGGACATAGTTATAATTTCAATTTCTCAAAACAACTACCAGAACAATTTGTGCTCAGAAATATGGACTTTTGCCAATATCACTCTTCTAAAGTGATTTTGTGACAGTCTCATCCTGGAGCAGACAGAAAGATAGATGGAATAATAAGAAACCATTTATTTGTAAGAATTGTGATTTTTTTTTCTCTTTTCTATTGACTGACATCTGAACTTGAAGGATATGTGATTTCATTTCTCTGTAGTAGAGTAAACCACTTTTGTCCAACTGAATTCTTCTACATCAGATTTCCCCTATGAATTACAGGCTTTCTGTATCAGGACACAACACTTGAAAACATAGAGCTTTCGTTCTAATTAAATTTAACATTGTTTGCCATGAGAGCTGTAACAATTCAACACAAACTTGTGTGTGTGTGTGTGTGTGGGTGTGTGTGTGGGTGTGGGTGTGTGTGTGTGTATTTGTGTGCCCCTCTATTTTGTTCATTAATTCACAGAGGCCTGGAAGTTTTGGCTAATTAATTAAGATTATTCTATTCGCTCAGCTTTCTTTTGCCCCTATTCTCTTTCTAACTTACCACCTACATTCTTTCTTTGAAGTTAACTAGAGATCTTATATTGGGCACTAATAAAGGTAAGTGAATTAAAAGCAAATGGCTGAAGTAATATTTCACTAAAATTTGAGGCTTAGTATAGATCAAGAAAATTTTTGATTCTTGTGTTTATTGCAGTATAAGACTTGGATTTTATTTTTATTTTATTAATTTATTCAGATTACAACTCAATTGTTATCCCACAACTTTTATCCTCCCGTTCCTCCCTCCCACTTTCACCTTATTCCCCTCCCCTAGGTCTAAGACCAAGGGGGACCTCCTCCCCCACTATATAGTATTAGCTATCAGGCCTCATCATGGTAGCCTGCTTATTTTTTCTTTGAGTGCCATCAGGTCTTTTTTTAATCTTTACATTTTGTTCTTTGATATTCAATATATAAATGAAAACTGAAATAATATATATATGTATATATATATATATATATATATATATATATATATATCAAAGAACAGATGTTAAATGCTGAGTTAGTTTGCAAATAGTCTGAGCTAAAGTACACATTTGGATGTATATGAAATTTAAAAATCATTCAGCTGTTACAAAAAACGAGGAATTTTTTTTAAAGAGAATCAGAGGAAAAACAGTACTCGACAATCTTATCCTAGCCTCAGGCAACTGATCCAAGATGAATTAACTGTAAACTGTTAATAGAATGGCAAAGATATAAGACGGTAGCAAATATTTGGAATTATGAGTAATACTATAATCATTCAACCTACAGTATGCAATTATTAGAAACATACAGTAGTAAGAACCTGGGACCAACCCATAAGTGAAGGGTTTCAGTCCCAGAAGGAAAAAGGAATATGAAAAGTCACTGAGGGGACACTGGAAGGCGGCAGGCCACGCAGCCAGAAAAGAAAATGTGAGCAGTATTTTTTTTCTAAGGCTGAGTAGAATAATGAACGTGACAACTTATAATGGAATGAAGTTCCATATTCACCGGAAAATGCTGTTTTAATCACTCATTTTAATAAATTCTACAGATATTTGCTGCTTTTTATTGGAATAATAGGCTAGGACGGTAAAACTGTCTTGGAAACATGTGTACAGTCATCGTAAGCATGGTCCATAGTGGAACAATGTCAGTGTCACATGGAGTTTTCCGAAACACATAAACAATTTCTCCTGACCAGTAAGGAATAGGCTTTGTGGTTTAAGAAACCCACATGTTTTGTACGCATATGGTAACCTTGAGAACTCTTTTTTATTCTCTCCTATAATTTCTTTTCTCATCCAAATCCCTTCAGAGGTATTCAACAAGTCTTGTCATTTCAAAGTTCTTCCTGAAATTAAATTAAGACAAACTCTGATTTTGGTATTTAGCCTTCCTGCCAGAGCCTTGACCAAATGGATGAGGCCACTCATGCTGAGAAGGAAAGCCTGTTTTATTCAAACAACTCAAATGCTAGTCCCACCCAAGAAGGAAAAAGACTTTCACAGAAATGCCCAGAAATAATGTTTAGACAAACACATAGATTTCTTGTGCCTATGTCAAGTTTACATAAAATAATCTATTGCATTGACCCAGTCAAGCCTGGAAAAGGGGGACAAATCATGTCCAGCGTCATGTGAATAAAGAATGAGCCTTAGGGAGTTAATATATATTAATTAACACTTTGCTTAATCACAGGTTATCCTGTTTTTCATATAGATCTAAAGTATTAACCATGGAAGAAACTGGGTATGTATGTACAGTATGTAGCCGTAATACCTCCTATACTATGTTCTTCTATAAATATGCAGAGTTGTAAAAAATGCGCATTAACGTCAACCGATATATTAAACTTCAGTTCAACACCGACAGCCCAGGCTCTGAGATCAACAATGAATAAAAAGGACCTCATGAAACTGAAAAGCTTCTGTAAGGCAAAAGGATGATGTCAATAGAACAAAACAGCAGCCAACATCTGGCAAAGGGCTAATATCCAGTGTGTGTGTGTGTGTGTGTGTGTGTGTGTGTGTGTGTGTGTGTGTGTGTGTGTGGTGTGTTCAAGAAAGAAACACTATCAAACCAAGTAATTCTATTTAAAAACGGCCTATGGAGCTACACAGGGAATTCTCAACAGAGGAATATTGAATGGCCAAGAAGCACTAAAGAAATGCTCAACATCATCAGTCACCACAGAAATGCAAATCAAAATGACTATGATATTTCATCTTACACACATCAGAATGGCTAAGATAAAAAACACAAACAACAGCACATGCTGATGAGGATGCAGAGAAAGGGGAACACTCCTCCATTGCTGGTAGGATAGCAAACTTGTACAATCATTCTGGAAATCATCTTGCTCTTTCTCAACAAAGTGGGAATAGCTCTACCTCAAGAGCCAGCCATACCACTCCTAGCCATATACCCAAAAGATACTCCATCATACAGCAAGAGCATTAGCTCAACTATGTTCATAGCCACTTTATTCCCAATGGTGAGAAACTTGAAATAACCTAGATGTCCTTCAACTGAAGAATAGATAAAGAAACTGTGGTACCACATGGTATATACTCTCTTGGAAGTGAGTATTAGCCCAACATAGATGTCCTCTGGGAGTCTCCACTCAGTGGGGGAACCGGGACAGACTCTGGGACTTGCTGCTGCATACCAGGTAAGAGTGGTATGGAAGAATGGGGAGATAAAAGGACCCAGAAGGTTCAGGATCCTCATAAGATCATCAAGTCTGGTTGATCTTGACTGGGGGGGGGGGGGCCTGCACAAACGGTTGCATCAGCCAAGGACAATGCATGCAGTAAACCTAGATCCCCTCCCCCATTCAGATTTAGCCAATGGACAGCTCATTCTTCATGGAGAGCAGGGACTACCTCTTACATGAACTCTGGTGCACCGCAACTTGATCACTTCCCTTTCGTGGGGAGACCTTGGAGCACACATAGGAAGGGGGAAGCAGGCTATCTGGATGATACCTGATAGGCTGTGGTCATACAGTGGGGAAGGAGGTCCCCTTCCATCAGATATCTAGGGGAAGGGAATAGGGCAAAAGAGGGAGGGGAAACTGGAAGATACAAGTGAGGGGATAACAATCAGGATGTAATCTAAATAAATTATAAGAATAAAATTGTATAAAAAAAAAAAGAAACTGTGGTACATTTACACAATGGAATACTACTCACCTATTAAAAACAAAGAAATCATGCGATTTGCAGGCAAACTTATGGAAGTAGATAGGATTATTCTGAGTAAGGTAACCCGTACCAAGAAAAATACACATGGTATGTACTCAGTTATAAGTGGATTTTAGCCATATAACACAGCATAATAATACTACAATTCACAGACCCAAAGAAACTGAGTAACAAGAAGGGCCCAAGGGGAGGTGCTTAATTCTTACTCAGAAGTGGAAATAAAACAGCAGAAGTGGTTTAAGAGAGGGGATGTATATGGTAAGAGAAGAAGCACGGAGAGAAATGAGTGTCAATATCAGGCCTGGGGTGAGTGGGGGCAGGAGGATAGAGGACTTGCAGAGAGAAAGGAAACACTGGGTGGGGTGTTCTCTGAGACAATCTGGAGACCTAAGAGAGGGTAGGCTCCAGAGAAGATATGAGTGTGACGCTAGCTGAGACTCCTAGTAGCAGGAGTTGCTGATATTAAAGAGGACACCCTCTAACTAGACACAACATCTAGTGGAAGAAGGGGAACGCCAACTCACCCAAGGAAACTTCGACCCAGGACTTGTCTTGCCTATAAGATGGTACCTGACCCAACTGAGCCATGGGAGACAGTCAACCTGTGGCACAATTGAGGATACTCTGCTATGCTTGCAGATGAGAGCTTAGCATGGCTTCCCTGAGTGTCTCCACCCAGAAGCTAATGAAAACACCTGTGGAGACCCACAGCCAAACATGGGGTGGGGTTCTGGGAGTCCTGGAGATGAGTGGGGATAAGAATGGAGGACTCAGAGGGGACAAGAGCTCCATGGGAGGACAGACAGCGCCAACTAACCAGGACCCAGGGTGGCCTGTGCAGACTAGGGCTCCAGCCAGGGACCATGCATGAACAGGACCTGGGCTCCTGCACAGATGTAGCCAATGGGCAGCTCGGTCATCATGTGAGCACCTAGTCAGCTAGCTCTGACATGGACTCTGCTGCCTGCTTTTTTGTTGTTGCTGCTTTCTCTTCATGGGGCTGCCCTGCTGGGCCACAGGTAAAGGGGATGCTCTCAGTCCTGATGCGACTTTATATGCTGCAGTTGGTGAGTTGGGACTCCCCTTCTTTGGGGAGTAGGGGAAGGGGAGGAAGAACACATGAAGGGAGGGTGGGATAGGAGGAGAGGAAGGAAGGGACTATGACTAGGATGTAAAGCATGTAATTAATTGAAAAAACATAGGTTAAAAAATACATATCCTACAATACTACAAAATACTGTCTGTATTACATAGTGATTTTCCATATCTTTATTAAAGGAGACTTTTCTAATCTGCAAAAAGAAAAAATCAGTTCCAGGGAGTTCCTAGACACATTTTGTATATGCAATAATTACAAATAATTACAAGTGTGTAAACACTTGTCACTATTTCAGGTGTGAGCACAGTGCAACCCACAGAGTAAGGAAGTGTTACGCCCCCCTGTAACCATTTAGCACAGAGAGTGAGAGGTTTCAGGCTTAGGTGCCCTCTTTCATAAAACGGCATGTCCTCTCTCAGGGTCAGTACAATGACTTCACATATTCAAAATATATATTTCCCCCTCTGAGTTTGGACAGGATGGTTCAATGGTTAAGTACATTTAATACTTGTATAGAGGACTTGAGTTCAGATCACACACTGGGCACTTATAACTGCCTGTAATTCCAGTTCCAGGGAGTCTGATACCCATTAGCCTTACTGAGCACCTACCTACACATATGTGGCACACATAATCTTACCCAGGTGCACACATAAACACATAAATAAATGTAAATATTCCCATACATCCTAGAAAATCTGAGAGCCACACCCACATATTAAGAAGTATTAGGGTTCTCCGAAATTAGAAAAAAAAAATCTTAGTTTGAGTTTGTGTTTCAAGCTTATGTGCAAGTGTTTTATTTTTGTCATCTCATAATGAATAACTGTGTAGAAATATATATGCATGTGTATATATTCTCATAATAGGATCCATAATTTTCATCAAACATTTGAAGGGAATCTGAGACTCCAAATTATGTTAGATCGCTACTTTAGAATCACAACTATTGGGGAAGAAGAAAATTAACTATTCGAAGTTTGAAATAATAGATTAAATAACTGTAGCTGTGCCATATATCATCCAATTAAATAATGACATTTTAAATTGATTGTTATAACTACCCAAGGATCATGGTGCTGTCAGAGGATGGAGATCTATGTACACATGGAATATAGGTGAGATGCCTGCTTGAGATCCTGTCATGAATGTTTTTATTTGTAGAACATACCCTGAATTCTGAACACAGAAATGTCAAATTTTTCTTTCTTGAAACAATTGTCAGCTGGGTGTGGTGCTACACACCTTTAATCCCAGCATTCAGGGAGGCAGAGGCAGTTGTATGGATCACTGTGAGTTTAAGGCCAGTGTGGTCTACAAAGTAAGTTCAGAATAGCCAAAGCTACACAGAAAAGCCCTGTTTCAAAGGCCAAAAAAAAAAAGGATTATTTTTTATCTGGTGGTGGCCGTGCAGCATATGAAGGGAACAGGCTATGAGTGCTTCACTGATGGGACTCTACTGTGGCACGGCCACTTATAAGAGGATATTGGACAATCATACTACAATTCACAGACCCAAAGAGGCTAAGCAATAAGAGGACCCACTCAAATGGGGAAATAGACAGAGGAAGTGGATGTAGAGAGGGAACTGGGTAGGACAGAGTGTGGGGACAGAAACAAGGGGGACCTCAGATGTGGGGACAGTAGAGATGAGAAGATGAGAGATCTGGGAGAGAAAAGGGAAACCAATGGCAGAAGCATCACTGAGACCAGCTAGACACCTATGACAGGGTAGGCTATAGGGAAGATGTGGAGATGTCTCTAGCTGAGCCTCCTAGCAGCATAGGACATGAGACTGAGTAGGCCACCTTCTAGCCAGGCAGGAGTCATAGTGGTGGAAGGGGAACACCAATCTACCTACAAAACCTTTGAACCAAAATGTACCCTGCCTACAAGATGTGCAGTGACAAGGATAGAGATTTAAGGAATGTACAACCAATGCCTTGCCCAATGCCTGGCCCAACCTGAGATCCACCCAATGGCAGAGAGCCAACCCCTGACACCATTAACAATACTCTGCTATGTTTACAGACAGGAGCTTAGCATAACAGTCCTCTGAGAGGCCTCACCCAGCAGTTGATCAAATCAGATGCTGAGACTCGCAGCCAAGCTTTAGGCAGAGCTCAGGGGCCTGTGGAAGAGTTGGGGATAGAAGGACCTGGAGGAGACAAGAGCACCACAAGAAGACCAACACAGTCAACTAACCTAGACCCATCGTAGCTAACAGAGACAGAAGCACCAGCCAAATATCATGCATTGATTGGACCTAGGCCCTCTGAATCTATGTAACCAATAGACAGTATGATCTTTGTGTGTGTTACCTAGTAAGTTGAGAGGGAGCTATCTATGAAATGGACTCTGTTGCCTGCTTTCAATCACTAGGCTGCCTGGCCTGGCCTCAGTGGACAAGGATGAGCTCAGTCCTGATGTGATCTGATGTGCTGGAGTGGGTTGGAGGGGGTAGGCTCCCCTTTTCTGAGGAAAGAGGAAGGAGGGATGAAGGAAGAGAGTGGGAGAGAAGGACAGGAGGAGTTCAGAAAACACTGCTGATTTATCAAACATCACTACATTTCTACTTATACACTGGCAGCAACACAGGATTAATTCCTTGGTACAATTGCTATGTGAAATTCGTCCACTCCTTTCCTGAAAATGGCTCCATTTCTGTTAGTTATTTAAATGTCCCGTGACTTGCGAGACTCGACAATGAACCATCATTGAATCTCCCAACTATGATTTCTGATGGCATTAGACTTCAGTGTAGAATTTAATGGGACTGATGCTTTAATCATTTGTATCACTGCAATTGAGAATGATGAGAGGTGATTCCATTTTTTGATTTAAAAGCTAATAAAAAGCTGTTCAAACTCTATTTTTACCCAAGGAATGGGATAGAAGAGCATTCTCTCAGCACTGCTTTATCGATTGAATGATAAGTTTTATTGTTCTCCTGTGATTGTTTGACTAGTCATCATGCAGACAGTACAGAAATTATTGCAGTCACAAAGCACCATGGTGAAACTCATCACAATAATTAAAATTTAGCAAGACACTTGGTAAAATTACATTACAGGTCTTTTTTTCTATCTTAGTCTTGAAAATATATACCCTGTCACTTGGAATGTAATATGCTCTCTTAATATTTGAATGTTTAATTTAAACATCAGCAATTTCTAGATAGCTTGTCAAAATCATTGATAAATAAATATGCCTGAGTATAATATAAAGTAATTAATTGACATTCAATAGTAGAAGTGTGTGTGTGTGTGTGTGTGCGTGTGTGTGTGTGTGTGTGTGTGTGTGTGTGTGTGTGTGTGTGTGTGTGTTCTCCAACCAAAGAGTCCTAGAGTCCTGACAGGTGGTTGGTTTCTTCCCTTATCATAAAATACCAAGTAAAAGCAATGTAGAAGATTAGGTCCTAAATATACTAAATTTTCTCATGCAGAGGAATATATTCCAGCTAATGAGATTTTAAATTTCATGAGCTGCTACAGACATCTCACAGTACTGCCTGGGCTTTCCAGCATCTGTTAATGCACTAAAGAAACCTTTAGAGATGGCACTGAAATGCCTCAATGTTACATTAGCAATGAAAATAAAGCAACTTTCTGTTAGGTTAGTTTGACCAAGAGGGACCCCAAATTTGAATTCTTCATTTTTCTCCCTAAGTCCTCAGTTTATCTTCTGTCTGTTTGCCATCTGTGGTGATTGGTCTGTCTGTTGTACGTATCTCATCTGTCTGTTTCTGTTGCCTATTCACTGTGTGTGTGTGTGTGTGTGTGTGTGTGTGTGTGTGTGTGTGTGTGTGTGTGAAAGAGTATGTTGTGTAAGTGTGTGCTAATCTGCCTTTATCTGCCTTTTATATATATCTTTAACAAAGTGCTTTGTTCTGTATTTATTGACCATCACAGAAAACATGGGATGAGGAAAGAAATGTGAGATTCCTTACAGAAATCTTTACCAGAGTTTTAGAAGAAGAGAAACTACTTACTGAATACAAGTGATTGAGAATATCGTTTTAAATTACAGAGAGATATTATGGGCATGTACCCACATATTGCCTCAGGGTTTATAGGATATTTGCTATTTAAATTTGCTTCTAACCTGTTGGCCGTTTTCAGGATATAGTTGCAATAACACAGAGAGAGACGTACATAGTTTTGGATTAGTGGGATGGAGGGATGGAAGAGTACGCAACGTAAAATGAAATCTATACATTTAGCTTCAAGGTACAGGAAGGTTGGTTAAATTGTTCTCTTTTTTATTGAAACTAGATTCTTCTCTCAACCACAGTGTTTGCTCCCTCCGTTCCTTCAAGCTCCCTTCCACCTCCCCACTGCCCCAGATCCACCCCCCTTCTGTTTTTCTTCAGAAAAGAGAAGGCCTGTGAGAGATAACAGTCAAACAGGACAAAACAAGACGCAGTGAGACAATGCTCAAGCAATCATATTGAGGCTGGACAAGGAAGGCATCACAATACTAGGAAGAGTCCCAAGAACTGGTAAGAGTCGGTGAGATACCTGCTCCCACTGTTAGGAGTCCCACAAATACACCAAGCTAACAGCCATAACATGTACACAAAAGCCCAGTTAAAATTCATCTCTTTGGAGACAACTGATATTTTTAGGGGGAAAAAATGTATCCTCACATTGCCTTAGAAGGAACACAGCCCAGACTGGAACCGGAACCGCTAAGCCTTAATTAGACAGCAACAGCTGCAGCGTCTTCTGGATGAAGGAAGGAGTGGTGCACAGAGGTAGAAAAACTACACCTTTCTTTTAGGTAAGTCAAAGTCCTTCTAGGCTTTGAGTCCAACATAACATAGTTGTGGGTTCCTTTCTCCAGGAGACTGGGCTGAAAACCTCGTCACAGAGTTTTCTTTAGCTTTCTGGAGGCTAGCTGAGGAAGGCTCTGTCCGGAGAACCGATCACGAGGAAGGCCTCCTCAGCAGTGAGGGAGCTTTCCAGTCAGATCCCTTAGCTTGACTGAGTGCAGGGTGGCTGCATGCTTAGCCAGGATTGAGACAATGGGAGTCGGTGTCCCTTGCAGGGAGGGAAGGGAGCCTGAGACTAGTCTAAGGCCTGGTAACCGAGGGCACTTGGTTAAAATAAAGACAGTCAAAAGTCGAAGAGCTAGATTTTAATTCACTAAGTTTAATGATAAAAGAAAGACAAAGACAGGGAGCTATGGAGGGAGAAACGGGGAATGAGCACCCACACCCCAGACCTCTGGGTTTTTGAACCAAGGGTATCTGAATTGCAGAAGCCACACCCAGGACACCTCTGGGGCGTGTCTCCAAGACAGCTTTGGTATGTGTTTCTTCCAAGAGCCAGCTTTTGACACCTTTTGGCATAGGGTTTTGTGGACTGTTGCCAGCAGGGGGAACACCGGCCTATTCCTGAGCTCAAAGCTTACTGGGAGGGAGCATCTCTTCCACCTACAGACAAAGGCCCCCAATATAGGAGAGTAGAAGCCATGCCTTCTTTAGGAAACCGTGTTTAGGACATGTTACACTAGCAGTAGATCATTCATACATGTCCTGTTCTTGCATGCCAAAGTGTCATCAGTACATATAAGGATACATTTAGATCAGATATATATATATATATATATATATATATATATATATATATATAATGCTAATGACAAAGGACTAAATATGTAAAGAGTGTGTATGAATGTAAACACCAACAACTCAAGTGTAGCAGTTCTAACAGTGCTAATCATGTTGCAAATCAGCAAGGGTGACAAGTGGTAAAGACACAACTTAAGGATAGTAATAGATGCTGGCAGACAAACATTACTTACAATTTAACATCTCAATACATATTACTTTTAAATTTTTATATGCAGCTGTAATAACAATTTTCTGTAAAGTGTTCTACTCTTGCTTTTCTGGCAAGAGAATTGAAATGAACATTGTTAATTATCATCCAAATTTACATCACAAGAATGAATGATTCAAGATTCGGTCCAAATATGGCTACCCCCAGGGACAAAATTAGAAATCATAAGGCTTTTGCTGAGACCCCCCCCCCAAATGACTCTGTGCATGGGGTATACGATCCTGATGTTTTAATGCCACTGGGTTTGCTAGAGGAGGAAAGTGGGTTAGTAACAGGAGTGGCTTGGGGAATGGAAAGCAAATCACCTCTCCACTCCTTTGGGTATTGGTATCTCTTCTATTCACTTATATCTTCTACTTTAGCTAAGGATGAAAACTAGAGGTTTGACTATAAATAGCTTCAATTTATTCCAGCCATTCAAGATTTGGAAATAGGGAAAAATGAGTTTGGAACCTATTAGACTCTTGGAGGTAATCTTGATCAAGCCATCTGGCTAATTCTCCGCAGAATTGAGTCTGTGAAGTTCTTTTCTCTAATCTTCACTGTAAGAAAATGGTTTGTCTGCTCTCTCTAGACCAATTCATGATCCTCATTTTCGTATTTGAAGGATTCATCATTCTGTCTCAGCAGCTTACTGCTCACAACTTAGGCCTAATCACTCCCAAGGCAGCCGGAAACATTGGTGAAGAAGACTGGAGAAACAATGGTAGGCGTTAACAGACACCAAACCCAGTCACATTGCTGTAAGACACTGCTGTGGCAAAGGGATAATGATGTCTAATATAGATCACAAAAGTTTAACTTTAACTCAAACCTGGCTCAAAGCCAATGACTGGTTCCCATTTGTAACGAAGGGAAGGTATGTCTGCTGAAAGAACATTCAGGAAGATCATCCCTCACTGGCTTCAGCTCTCATCTGTGCAGTTGGGGAGATAAATTGCAATGAAAGAAGAGCAACAACTAAGCGTGCTGTTTTACATCAGCAAGCCTGTGGGATTCCTAAGGAAACAGAAATAGCGATAAAATAACACTGCCCTCATATCCCTTTATTACTATAATTATTCATTACATAGGAACACATATAACAAGAAAATGGAGATTAATTTGAATCGAGGAATTGGGGGACTCAATATGTTATACATTGTGATGAATTATGAGAAGGCAACCTCATGTCTCCAACATCAGGTACATATTCATCTACAAATGCTCAAATGTCTTTCTTGAAAGCTTAAGGCTCCGAAAATATAGGGATATGTATATACATAATATTATCAAACACATATTTTGTACATATTTACCAAAAATGAACTGAAAAAGCTTTTGGGGAAAAAATAAGCTGTACATAAGAAACACTGTGACTTTCGCAGGCCTAGATATGTTATGCGTCACCAAAAATTCATAAAGGCTATTAAAAAATAGAAGCATGCTTTCCCTATCCAACCAGCCAGCATTGTCTGTCAGCTTTGCAACTAAAATTTCCACAGTATCTTTTGATATATATATATATGTATATATATATATATATATATATATATATATGTGTGTGTGTGTGTGTGTGTGTGTGTGTGTGTGTGTGTGTGTGTGTGTGTATATATTTAAGATGATTTTTTAAATTTTATTTATTTATCCATATTACATCTCAATGGTTATCCCATCCCTTGTATCTTCCCATTTCTCCCTCCCTCACATTTTTGCCTTACTCCCCTCCCCTATGACTGTGACTGAGGGGGACTTCCTCCCCCTGTATATGCTCATAGGGCATCAAGTCCCTTCTTGGCAGCCTGCTATTCTTCCTCTGAGTACCACCAGGTCTCCCCATCCAGGGAACATGGTCTACTCAGCTACTAAAAACAAGGAATTCCCAAAATTTGTGGACAAATGGATTGAACTAGAAATGATCATAATGAGTGAGTTAACCCAGAAGCAGAAAGAGTCAAATGGTATATACTCACTTATATCTGCACACTAGCCCACGGGGCATGTCCCAAGAAAGTCTTCATTTACCAGGAAACTGAGACAGAGGGGAGGACATCCTATTGGGACTCTAGGTGAGAGAAGCATGGGAGAATAGCAAAGTAGAAGGATCCAGAGGGTCCTAGAAACTTACAAAAAGAACATTATTCCAAGGAGTGGGATAGCAGGGTCTTGAGGAAGCCCTATTCCCATTTTTCTGAGAAAGCGCCAGATAGCTTTCCAAAGTGGTTGTACTAGTTTGCATTCCCACCAACAATGAAGGAGTGTTCCTCTCTCTCCACATCCCCAGAAAATGCCCTACCACACAACAGGGAGATATGCTCAACCATGTTCATAGCTGCTTTATACATAATAGCCAGAACATGGAAACAGCCTAAGTGTCCCTCAGTAGAAGAATGGACTAAGAAACTGTGGTACATTTACACAATGGAATACTACTCAGCTATTAAAAACAAGGAATTCCCGAAATTTGTGGACAAATGGATTGATCTAGAAATTATCATAATGAGTGAGTTCACCCAGAAGCAAAAGGAGACAAATGGTATATACTCACTTATATCAAAACACTAGTCCAAGGGATACGTACCATAAAATACTTTACTTACCAAGAAAGTGGGTCAGAGGAGAGGACATCTTATTGAGACTTTAGGTGAGAGTAGCATGGAAGAATGGGGAAATAGTAGGATCCACAGGGTCCTGGAAACCTACAAGAAGAACTTTTTGACAAGCAGATCTGGGTCCTGGGGTCCTCCTCAAACGAAGGCACCAGCCAAAAAGAATATAGGCAGTAAACTTCGAACCCCTACCAAGACCTAGCCGACAAACATGATATTCTCCACCGTTGAGTGAAGAGTGAGATCTGACTCTCACACGAACTCTGGTGCCCCTTTTCTGACCATGTCCCCTGGATGGGGAAGCCTGGTGGCACTCAGAGGAAGGATAGCAAGTTACCAAGAAGAGACTCGATAGTCTAAAAGCATATATAAGGGGAAGAGGTCTCCCTCAATCACAGACATAGGGGAGGGGACAAGGGGGAAAGTGGGAGGGAGGGAGGAATGGGAGGAAACAAGGGAAGGGCTAACAATCGAGATGTAATATGAATAAATTAATAAAAAAGTAAAAAAAACAAAAAAAAAGAACATTATGATGGGCAGATCTAGGTCAAGAGGTGCTCAAACTATGGCACCAGTCAAGGACAATATGTGCAGTAAACTTCAAAGCCCTAGCCAGACCTAGCCAATGAACAGGACATTTTCCACAGTTGATTGGAGAGTGGGGCCTGACTTTCACAGGAACTCTGGTGCCCCATATTTGATATATATTTAAAAAAAAAACATTAATATGCACTAATCTATTTTAAACTTATTTTCAGATGAAATGTAAAGAGATAAAAGTACATACTTGTGTCAATACTATTTCATTGTGCATACACACATTTGTATGCATATGACTTGAACTTAAATTGTTACTATTATTATTAAACATTTGCTAGTTATTGCCATGCTCACTGCAGTTCCAGTATATACTAGTGGTGTGACACTTGTCTTCAGGCATCAGTTGTTTTTGGTTTTGGTTATGTTTTTTTGTTTTTGTTTTTGAGACAAGGATTCTCTGCGTAGCCTTGGCTGTCCTAGACTCACTTTGTAGAGGAGACTGGCCTCGAACTCACAGCAATCGGCCTGCCTCTGCCTCCTGAGTCTGGGATTGCAGGCATGCACCACCACGTCCAGCCTAAATGTTTATTTATTTATCTGCATGTACTCCTGCATGCCAGAAGAAGGCATAAGAGACCATTGCAGATGGTTATGAGCCACTATGTGGTTCCTGGGAATTGAACTCAGGACCTCTGGATGAGAAACTATTGCTCGTCAACACTATCTTTCCAGCCCCAGTTTTTAATTTATTATTTGTGCATGGGAAAAAGGATACTGCCATGGTTCTCATGTGGGAGTTGCAGGATAATTTTGTGGAGTTGTTTCTCTTCTTCCACCTTTACAAGGGTTCTGGGAACGCAATGCAGATCACCAGGATTCTGCAGCAAGCATCTATACCCACTGGTTCCCATGCAAACAGCTATTTCTAAACAAATCATAATACTGGTTTATAATATGATATATGTATTAATAGTTAAAATATTTATTATTTCTTCATTAAATATACTTTTCTCTGATCTGCCTTTAAAATACATGTCATTGTGTAGCCTGGTGAAGTTTTCTCCTTGGCTCTTGTTCTCTCAAAGGAAAAAATTATATTGAGAAACACAAACACTTTAGATGGAAGTTTAAGTATTAAAGCAAGTGAGTGATCATACTCCAGAGAGAGAATGAAGTCATGAGATCCAAGTGGGGGTAGCAGCTGGTGAGTTTACAGTATAGATATTAAAGTTTTTATAGTCCCCTTTTCACTGTGTTGTCTCTATCAAGTTTGCTTCTTTGGCACATCTTTCATTTCATCAGATACCACAATTCACTCTCTAGAATAATATTTCTCTTCCATTTCCCATTACTGAATTCTTAGTATGTTTGTTGGTGAACATGGAAAACATTAAAAACATGCCACCAAGCTTCAATTCTGATACTGTGGAAAGACCCAAAGGCAGCCACAAGGGGACCTCTGATTATAAGGGTACAGACTACCAAGCCATAGCTACAGTTTGGCTCCCTGTCTACCTGGGCAGAATTCACATAATTGCAAACTGATATGGATGTACACACTCTCTCTCCCCTTCAATCACCTGCTCAACCACTGTCCTCTTCATTTTCCAAACCAAAAGGAACCCTGAAGACAATGAGCACAGTTCACTCTGACAGAGCAAATTCTGGGGCATTAGAGTATACCGAACAAATATACTTCCTGAATTAATAAACAATTGAACTGTAAGATATGGGTTTTTTTTTTTTGCTTCATATGAATTATTAAGCAGAGTAAATAAAGAATAAGGAGGTGAAAGTATCTCAGATTTGGCCCATGGTCTGTGTTCAGACATCATTTCTTCATATCTGAGAATCTTCTGGAAATGTCACCTTCAAATCTATTGATTCCAGATAAATTGATATAATTTTCTATGTGAAAACTTAGAATATTGTTATTATTCACTATAGTATGACTACTTATATTTTGGGTTTTGGTTTATTTTATTATTAATTAAATTTTTCATACAACATGTTTTGATCATTTCCCCATCTCTGAACTCTTCCCCTACCTCTCTGCCTACCAAAGATTATGTTCCCCCCCTTCTCTTCTCTCTCCTGCTCTTTATCAAAAGCCCATAAAACACAAAAATTAAAATCAAAACAAAAAAGGAACAATAGCAAAACATATTAAACAAAAAGCCCACAAAACAAAATATAGAGTTTGTTTTGTGTTTGCCTTCTATCCCCATGCATAGGAAGCTGTTTTTCATCTTAACAGTGTAAATCTTGTCTCTGAAGCAAGTTAATACCATTTACTTAATGTGGCTTACCTTGTTCTTATGAATCTGCACCATTCATCACAAATGCTGGCTTCCAATGATTATATTAAAGGATATTATTGTGTTATGTGGACAATAATAAAAACACAAATTTACTTGAAGATGATAAAAACAGAAATAATTTATATTTTGGTAATGACAAATTCACTTTTTGAAATTTTATAGAATAAACATTTTATACAGCAAGCTGTAACCATGACAGCTCTTGAGCTCTCTGCATTTCCTCGCTGCATTGGTGACATTTGAAAAGTCAGTGGAATGGATTTTAGGGTGAACAGGCAGAAAGGAGCACTAGTCCCATTTGTATAAGACTGTCCATCACCTCCCCTACATAATTTAAAATCTTGGACTTTACCAACCCACTGTGCATTTAAAAAGAACACTCATGGAAAGAGTGACTGGCATTGGAGGAAGATAATCTACAAAGTCTGCGGTGGAGAAGGGCAGCCTGCATGTGGAATGAAGTGCACAGTGTGAGATGGTTGTGTACAGAGCTCATGAATAGAGCCAAAGATAGTCATCCCCAACCCCATTGCCCCAGCCCACTGCAGCTCACAGCAATATGAGCAGAACTCAGATCGGCAAGAGCCAAAACATACCCTTATAATGTGGTTCCTCTAGTGTGTCAGAAGCAAGAATGGCCATCCTAGAAGTCTGAACTCATCTTGTGTCTGATATGTATCAACATTTCCCCTCAAGTAATTATGTCAGCACTATTCTACCAGTTTTATACCACATAATTCCACAGAGAACTATCCCTCTGGGATAGATCTGCTTCCAGGGGCATTGCTAGAACAGGATTTAACAGCAGGGCCAGGAAAAACCATGAAGAGTCCAGCTCTATGATAACCATGAGGCGCGTGGTCAACATATGTGTGCAGAGGTTCCTGGGTCACTGTCTATAGCTTAGGAATACACCCCACATTCTCTTGTATCTGGAGTATACAGCTGGCTCTGACACTGCTCTACACAAAGGAAAGTTCATAAAATAAAGAGATGCTAACAGAGGTTAAAGGCACTGTTTGCTCATCCAGAGGTCCTGAGTGCAGTTCCCAGCAACAACATGGTGGTTTACAACATCTATAATGTGATCTGATGCCCTCTTCTGGCCTGCAGGTGTATGTGCATCCAGAGCACTGTATACATAATAAATAAATAAATCAATAAATCAATAAATAAATGTTTTTTAAAAAGAGATATTTAAAGAGAGCTTATCTAACTGATTCTAAATTTTAAACATCAGCATTCTGTGGCTATAAAGAAGAAATTAAGAATATTCTTCAGACTGTACCCATTACTCTCTGAAAATCTTATTTTGCCTAAGGGTGAAATATATTTCTGGGGGAAAAAAGAAAACTTTTAAAAATCCACCATAGTTTCACAAGTAATATAAATCAAGTCAGATATAAACCAGAACCCACAACCTTTTGTAGCTATACACATTTCTTCATATAAGGTGAGATGAAAGATAGTAATATAAATACTGTGTGTGTGTGTGTGTGTGTGTGTATGTGTGTGTGTGTGTGTGTTGGGATGTGGTGTGGCGTGTGGTGTGGAACAGGGGTCTCTGGTCATATGTGTTCTTGTGTGTGCAGGTGCACATGTGTATGCGTGTAAATGGAGGCTGGAGGACAATCTCAGGGGTTGTTCTTCTACAACCATTCCTCTTGTTTTTCAGACACAGAGTCTCTTACTGGCCCAGAACTTGGGTGAGGCTGACTGGATAGTGACTGTTTCCTCCTCCCTGGTGCTAGGAGCACAAATGCACACCACCATATTTGGCTTTTAACGTAGGTTCTGGGAATCGAATGAACATCTCATCCTTTCATGGCAAGTACTTTTACCAACTGAGCTACTCTCCAGCCCCTTTATTTAATAATCCAAAGTTGATCTCGAGATGACTGGTTAATTGTTAATGTTTAATGAAAGTGTTTCAGTTGCGGGGGGAGCTCTCACAACTTACTGATGGCTTTGATATAAAAGAATGTAAGTAACTTCACACTTATCAAGATTAAAGGGGCAAATTATATGTAATCTGTGTCACCACAATGACAATCAAGAAGCATTTCTAAATGAAGCAGAAAGTCTTCCCTGAACCAAATTAGATGTAGAGCTTATGTAATTAAGATAAATTGCTGTATGTTAATGAACTCTGAGTGGGCTAACCCACAAAACCTTGAGGGAGTTGCAAGGTTCTTGTCATAATCATCAGTGATCTAAACCCTCCTCTCTCTTCCTATGTAAAAAGTAAATATATATTTCCAGTCACAGAGTGAAGTTCTGATATCCACAGATTTGAATATTATCCTTTATCTTCAGGAAGCACACGTTCTTCTGGGCATTTTCCCATATTTCACTGGACCTTGTTGTTCAACAGCATAAGCCTTAGTCTTTTTGAGCCACAGCCTCTCTTTAGCAGGATACAATCTGAGTGTTCATGGCACTCCAAGGGCTGATGGCAAAACATTAACTCTCCAGTGAGTGCACAGTTGTCATCACATGTAAAGAACCCACATGTGACCTTTGCTATGAGTTAGATATGAACCATTCCCCCTGAAGGCTCTGGTGTTGAAGGCGTGATCCTCATGCCAAATCCAGAAGTGTGACAGAGAGAGACAGAGAAAGACAGAGAGAGAGAGAGAGAGAGAGAGAGAGAGAGAGAGAGAGAGAGAGAGAGAGAGAAATGAGCATCTTCATCAATAAAGATGTGCATAAACTGTTTCACTGAATACCATCTAAGAGTTGCTGTTTCACCCTCAGAGAAGGTTTTCTCTTACTCCATTCCCAACCCCCACCCCCACCTCCCATCTCAAAATGTTCCAATATCCATTCTCTGTAGTCCTAAGTACTCTGGAGATTAAGGCAGTGGGGTTTTTTTTTCTTTCTTTAAAGAGGTGATGCAAGCCTCTCAGACATGACCAAAGCTTTACTATTAGATTTTTCTTCCATCTTCTGTATGTATGGAACTGTTTGGATTTATCTTTTCAGACTGAATGTACCCATATGGAGTTTCAATACAGTTTGCTTCACACTAAGTGAAAAGCACAGCATGGCAGCATGTGCTGTAGTATCTGTGTCTGTCTTGTCCCCTTCCCAGTGAGTTAGCAGTGCTCACACACTGTTTCCCAAGGGATTTCTTTCCTCAATATACTGTCCAGAGAATCTTTTTTTTTGGGGGGGGGTGAATGAAGATGAAATGAGTCTTAGAATGCTGCTCATAGTCACAACCCAGAGCAACAACTAAATGGTGTCATTACAGATACACAGGAAGTTGAATCTGAGATTTAAAAAAATGTATCACTGCTTTGGCATCCCTTTGGGAGTTCTCTTAACCCATATAAACAAAAAATATGCTGACAACACAGCTGTTTCTTCCAAAATGAAAATAGCCATTTGAGTGTAGAAAGATAAACAGTGATGAAATTTCTTTAATCACCGACATAAAATATATATCATATAACAAGTGTCTTAAACAACAGCTGTTCCCATCATGGTGTGTGGTCATTGCTATATAGTATGGTATAAAGCTATTGAATTCAGTCATATTAAAAAAAACAGAAAGAAAGCCCAGAACAGGAAATATAGCTAAATTTAAAGTCTATAAGAAAATAAATGAAGGCATGTATTGCTAAATTTTCTTAAGTGATGAAAGAGACACAGAAATATGACACACTATACACGATTGTTTTGATTTTGGTGTCAAATTGCCTTGCAATGTTCTATTGCATTTCTGTAAAATGATTTGAATAGAACATTATAAGCAGTTCATATTAAATTATCATTTCTAAAAAACTTTCAACAGACACTGTGATTAAACCATCTAACCAATGGTTGGGGCTAATGCAGGCAAAATTTTCTACTCTTCAATTCTAGTCTGATATTGCGTGCTTTGTTAAAAATATAATACAGATCCTGGTAATTTTTTAAGAAAAAATCAATTTTAAATACACACCATAGGGGAGTCTGCATATCTCAGACTCCCCCAAAAAACAAAATTAAAGCACCCCCCCCATCAAGGACAATGAATGCAAAGAACCAAGACCCTTGTTCAGACGTACCCAATGGACTGCTGATTCTCCATGTGGGGAAGAAGAGGAAACTGCTGCTGAACCTCTGACATGCACTCGGGTGCCCACAATTTGGTCACTGCCCCTTGGCAAGATGGCCTAGTGGGCACACAGAGGAAGGGGATGCGGGTTATTCTGACGAAACCTAATAGACTGTTGCCAGAGGTCTAGGGGAAGGGAATATGCAGAAGAGGGATGGTGGGAGGAAAATGGCAAGATAAGAGGAAGGAGATACATGTACTCTGGTACCTCACATTTGACCATGTCCCCTGGAGGGGGAGACCTGGTAGCACTCAAAGGAAGGATAGCAGGTTACCAGGAAGAGACTTGATACCCTATGAGCATATACAGGGGGAGGTAATCCCCCTCAGGAACAGTCATAGGAGAGGGGAATAAGGGGGAAATGTGGGGGAGGGAAGAATGGGAGGATACAAGGGATGGGATAAACATTGAGATGTAACAAGAATAAATTAATTAAAAAATTTTTTTAAAAAGAGGGAGGAGATAAAAATCACACAGTAATGTGAATAAATTATAATAAATAAAAATACATTTTATTTTTTTAATCAAAAAAAAAAAGAAAAATACATTTTAATAATCTGGGTGGAGGAGGCGGGTGCTGCAGAGACTGATGCACCAAACAAGGACCATGTGTGGCGAGGACCTAGACACCCTGCTCACATGTAGGAGATAGGCAGTAGAGCATCTTTGTGCCTCCCATAATATGGCGAGTAGGAATTACTTTGACATGGGCTGTATCCCCCTGCAACATTGATCACTTCCCCCTCACAGGGCGGCCTTACCAGGCCACAGAGGAAGAGGATACAGGTTGTAAAGATTAGACTTGATAGGCTGAGGTCAGATATTAGGGGAGCATTGCTCCCCTTTCTGAGCACTAGGGGAGGGAGGGAAAGGAGATGAGGGAGGGAAGGTGGGATTGGGAAGCGAAGAGAGAGGGGGCTTCAATCGAGATATAAAGAATTCAAACTGCAGAACAAGCAGGTAACTTATATTGCTAATCCTACTACATGGGAATAGCTCTGAGACTGGCTGAGATATGAATGTCTATGCACAGACGAGGCTTCTTGTTGATTACACAATACCTGTGACTTTTTAGATGTCATTCTTCTTCTGGCATGAATAAAGATTTAGAGACGTCTTTTCTTTCTGCTCATACAAAGAGCAGAAAACTAGCCTTAATTGTTCTGTGCGTCACACACATCCCATACATTTATAATTTTAGGCCTATATAATGCTTGTGAGAAATTAAATGTTTTCAGAACAAAAGAACTGGACACTGACACTGGATCAGACCTGACAGGATTCATTCCTCCCAGAATGCTAGACTCTGACATCCTGCACCCTTCATGTTCCAGCACCAAGTGCCTCAGTTGCTGTTCCTCACCAGAACAGGATAACTCCCAGGACACGTTCGAAGAAAGCTTCCAATCCCAATTGGTCCAGCATTGCAGATTACCATACACGAGACTTTTATTAAGCCTGGAATTTCTGAACATTTAAGACTGGACCACAAATGCTGTTCCTAGTTTGTTTAACCATTTCCCTAATTTTATTTGAGCCCCTACAAAGGTATTATTTGTCCCAAATCAGATGGAAGAAACTTGAAGAGAATGACACCCCATTTCCATTAAGGTGGTTGGGTAGGTTTTTGGTGGCTTTCGTGGGCTATAGAGGTTTAATTTCATTGAATGTTATTATTGGTCTTATTCAGAGAGAAAATGAGGTTTGATTCAGGAATGTCTCTCTTTATCTTTCTTTCTTAGGTTTGGAGATAGGGGTTGAAAAGAAAGAAGGGGGAGTATAGAAATATATAGGATGAAAGCACAAGAAGTAGATTATTGAATCTACTCCTCAACTTAAGGCCTTAACTGTTACTCACAAGGTTATTTTTAATTCACTGGTATAGAATTTTGTATGTTGATACAACATAAGTTTAATTTTGATATATTGGTAGAGAATTCAAATTTAAGATTATTCTTCATATACACACTATATATGTGTGTGTGTGTGTATGTGTATAAGATTCTATAAATAAAAATGTGAAATAGTTAAGATCTTCAAAAACCTCAGAGACCTACACAATATGGCATTTAAAGATATTTTTATTATTCTAAAGATTCATTGGCAGTAAGACAGGTTAACTACTGGCAACACACAGCCTACCTCAAAGAAGATGATGAGCATCAAAGAACCTCCTCATGGAGATGGCTTCAAATGTGGCAAACCAGCCACTGAGCACAATGTCCTCATTTTGGCCACTGTAAGAATTCTGCCTAAAAATGGGCAAGCTTAGATGCAGGCAGAGTCGATGGCCAAACTCTGCCAAGACAGGGTAAGCAAGTCTTCAGTAGTTCCTGCCTCATAAATATGTCTGTCAGATGTACTGGGTAAGAAGGCTGAAGATGAGGCTCAAATGTTATGGAGAGTTTTGGGTGACTGGTCAGGCTTCAAACTGGCTCTGTCATTTTTTTTCACTTTGGAAGCTGCTAACCTGCACTTGCTGTTTACTAGGGTAATTAATTTTTATTTCTTTCTCAAGTCTCTGATGGAAGTGAAGACCAAATAGTTTAGTTTAACAATGAAGTTTAATTGTTTAGGGGATAAGACGTTCTTAGATCTAGATAGATGTTTTAAGTTGATAATGAGGAGACATGATAGATATTGATTTACATTTAGAATTTTACATGCACCAAGATAGGAAAGATGCTTTCTTTAAGGCCGCCAAATACAAACAACCAAAACACTATCAATGTAACATTTATATAATTCCTGATTGTTTCATGATTTTCTTATTGTAGGTAGTTTATTGTATATATGTGTAATAATATAAAGGTATATGTAAAAATCAAAAAATTAATAAAAAAAAGATTTTTAGGTCTAGATAGATGTTTTAAGTTGATAGAGATGAGATATGATAGATATTGATTTACATTCAGAAATTTAGACTCACCAAGATAAGAAAGATGTTTTCTTCAAGGTTGCCAAATATAAACAGCCAACACTATGAATGAAACATTTATATAATTCTTGATTGTTTTGCTGTTCTCTTGATGTATGTATTTTATTATAATCATGTGTGTGTAATAATATAAATCTATATGTAAAAAAGAATTAATTTTTAAAAGTATTTAATGAAAAAGCTTCCCACGATGGATATAAATGCCATCTTATAGGGGCAACCCTAAGATTGCCAAAGAAAATGATGAGGGACAGACGACTTCTCCTGTATCATGATGACACTGACAATTGGGCAAAGAACTGCCCCATGCCTTTCCTGCCACCAGGGTCTTGCCCAAACTGTGACCACTTATGAGCTAATGGTCCTATTCTGCCCTACCAATGTAAGTCAAATTTTCTAATTTCCTTCTCTACAGGAAAATTTCCATGACCTTTTAAGTAATTGAGTGAGTGTGTGTGTGTGTGTGTGTGTGTGTGTGTGTGTGTGTGTGTGTGTGTGTGTGTGTGTGTAGTGTGTTTTTGTTGTTGTTATGTTTCCTGTGTTTTGCTTTTCTTTGTAAATTCTGGTGTTGTTTTTTTTTAATTTTCCTGTTTGTTTTATAAATAGCAAGGGAAAGCTAGTGTGGAGTTGAATAAGTGGGGAGAAGGGGGTGGTTCTGGTGGGAGGTGGTGTAGGGGAAGCCTTGATCAGAAGCCTTGCTCAGACTATACTCTATGAAAAATTATTTTCAATAAAAAGTATTTTAAAAACTTGCCCATCTCAATTCCCATTTTTCATATTAACTTATGTGGGAAGGATTGTAAACTTTGTCACAGGTGAAAGCAGTCTTAGTGGACTTTGCCCTTGGACACAAGACTCCCTGAGATTAACCTTGAGATAGACTGGGTGGAGCCATCCTGGGCCTGGAATTCAGGATGCAGACCAGGGGACTCTACCTGGATTACTGTGTTTCTAATTGACCTTCCATGGGAGGAGGAGACAGACAGGCAAAGAGGACGAGAGGGGCAACAGGTTCAGACTGAGCTCGAGCACACATGGATTGGAAAAAGGATCAGCGAACAGGCCGGACCAGCACACAGGCCAGAGACACCAAACTTACATTAAACTTACTGGATTTCTCATGGAAAATACTTTGCTTCATATAACTTAGCTTACACACCTATGTTTGTATATATGGTAGCAAAAGTTTTATTTAGTTGAGACTTCATAGACAAATTAGCCATGTTAATTTATTGTGCTTATAATACATTTCACTGAAAGCAAATGTATTTATAATTTTTATTGATTCTTTGTGAATTTCACATCATGTCCCCCAATACCATTTATTTCCCACTCCTTCAATATCTACCCTTCACCCTTGTAACCTCCATCACAAAAGAAAATTTAAAAATAAAATAAAAAAGCAACTTGCATGGGAGCTACAGTGTGTCACTATGTGCCACGCAGCCTACCCTTTTGTCCAAACAGCTTTATTTGCAAATGTTCATTGCAATGAATGATTGGTCTCATTCGAGACCTCTGGCTTCTGCTACAGCATCAATACTAAAGCCTCATCAAGTGTCCATTAAGATATCCTGCAGCCTTCGATCTGCAAGATTGACCCCTTCATTTGTTCCCGGCAGTTGATAGATGGTGTAGACATTAGGGTGGGCCATCTTAGAGCTTTGGATCTGGGCTTGGGTGGTAGCTGAGTTGGTCACACTTCAGCCCTCCTAAGCCCATGCCACCAGGGCAGCTTTCTTGCACTACCCAGGTGAAGGGCAGAGACAGCTCTGCTGTAGGTAGACCATCTAAACAAGCTTTCCAGTGCCATTCCGGCAAGGGGCAGGGCCAGCCCTCTCATGCCCACATCACTGCTGTGCCCTATCAGGTGGCCAGTGAGGAGAGGGGCCACCACCACATGGCATTGGATGATAATACAGGCCATGGGCATTGACACAGAACCATGCTGTGATAGGGCACAGACCCAGACATAGCCCTTTGGGGAAGCATGAGCAGCACAGCCCTCTCACGTATTCCTTACTGCCCATGCATCTTCAGTTCTGCTTCTCTTCATAGCATTGTCACAGTAGTGCTGGCCTGACCTACACCGTCCAGTAGCATGTCTGGCCTGTGGCCTGTGCCTGCCTTTCTTTGTTTTTACTTTTTAAGATAGGAATTCATGGAAATGCATAAAATTACATTTTATCTAAGAAATGAGTACTTCAAATGTTCACATTTTATCTAAGTTTTTGCACTTTTTAAATAGAGTATAATTGTCACATATTTGGAAGAAATGAAAACTCATTGGATCATCTCAGTAGAGACAAGTGCAATCTATATACTATATATTCCTCTAATATAAAACTTATGAAGGCTTGAAATTTAAATATTTGGCCAATTCTTGAAAAAGTGCTATCTGTGTAATACTGTAGATAGAGAAAATGGTGAGGAAGTAACATAATTTAATCATGAATAATATACAATTTTAAGAAAATATATTAGGTGCTGGAGAAATTATTCAATGGTTAAGAGCACTTGATACTCTTCTAGAAAACCTAGATTTTATTCCCAGCACCCACAGGTCAGGTCACAATGATCGGTAACTCCAGTTCCAGGAGATCATGTCCCCTCTTCTGGCCTTGGTGGTTATTACATGCACATGGAACACAGATATGTATGTGAGCAAAATACCTACACATACAAAATAAAATATATAAATTTTTAAATATGTTAACTTTTTAAATTATATATGTATATATAGGATTTATAATATGCAACTTACACATATAGTTAAATCTTAATCATGCATTCAATTAATAATGTTTGAATGGATTTGAAGAGAAAGTAACAACTTTCAATAAGTCAGAAAAAGGCAAATTGTTACTGGGGCCATAAGACTGACTTTAATGTAGAAAGGTTCAATAAGGCAGGATTAAAAAAAAAGCTTGGTAACTGATATTTATGAGATACATATAGCATGTAGGCTGAAGTGAGTTCTACAAAGTAATGCATGGGAGTCCCAAAGCCCATGTTCTTCAGAATAACAGTAACATGAAGAAAACATGGTTCTCAATACTTGTCAGTCATCCTCTCTCTGAAGACACACACTAAGTGGTTTTGTTTTATTACCTTAACCCTCTCAGTAGTTAATAATATTTTACAGCTTATGACACCACAGCCATAAAAACCAAGTCACTTCAATAAGGTCACATAGCTGAAAAACTCTAAGGTCTAGGGTTCAGACCATGACAGTTGCCTGTACCATTTGTCTTGTTATTTGAGAACATACTAAGCTTTTATTTGATCATATTTGGAAGAGAGCTTTATAGTCTGTTAAAAATTTTTTTAATGTCTATTTATTGATTTAAGTGAAATCTTGTGAATTTTCTTTTGTATTATAATATTATAGAATATATATTCCAAGGGCTTTGGTAATTTTAGAATTTTGCTTCAGTTGTTTACTAATTTATAAAGCCCTCATATGGCTTGTCACCATACCTTTAATTATAAACATGGCACCAGTAAGCTATTTATCATCTCCAGCATCTGGGGAACAAAGTAAACTCCATAGAAATGAGGAATACATCCACAACTGGATGTTTGAAAAAATGGCTATGAAGGGTCTTTTCTCATAGAAGTAATATGACAACATTCACAAACTGGTCAAGTCTGGCAGCAGAGAGGGTAAAGGGAAATTATAGGGCCACTTAGTTCTACAAAGTCGGCCATGTTAAGATCAAAGTAGACATGCCATGTAAGCATTTTAGGGTTTATAGACTCTAAGTTTGAAGAAAGTATTTGCACAGATAATGATTACAGTCTCTGCCTGAATGAGACACATCATCTAGAGGAATAAAAACCACGTATGAAGGCATGTATTGTTCTGAAGGTGAAAAATTTAGAACCTAAGAAAAAGTAGCCAAAGAGGAAAGTGGAATAAAACCAATTCCACAGAAACGAGGAGCACAGTATGTAAGCATACCAAAGTAGAGTGTCTCAGAACCCAATGAAAACTGTGAGAGCTAGAGATCAGCCACAACAAACAATGTTATCAATTCATACTGATAACATGGCACATTTTGGACACTGATACTGGGATTGATGGTACACATCTCTGAAAACAACACTCTGACATCAGATGTGGAAGATTATGAGCTGAAGGCCCACCTGTGCTGCACCGTGGAACAATGTCTCACAGGCTAAAGAAAGGACTAATTTATGTGATAGCACCTTTCTGAAAACTACAAGAAACATATACACAATATTTAGGATAGGTTCCAGTGCTGACGTGGAAAGAAGACAAATGTAATTATGGTAAAACAGGAAACTATGTATATATCTTTTCCTAAAAGTCTTTTGTTAATATTTGAGTCACCTGCATAAATCAGACAAGTATTTATGTTGTACTAATTCCCCAATCATGTAATATATCAACATCATTATGCATGGTTAAACTTACCTCTCCTGACTTAGAGTAGCAGTGACGAGGACTGGCCATTTTACTTTGCACTTAGTATGTGGTGGCAATATTTCTTGAAGACAAACAAATGCATTGTATAAACCATCTCGATTCCTAAGATACAACTGAATTTTAGTATCTATTTGAGGTATCCTCAGTGAATATTTGGCCAGCTTTAACCATCACAAAAATAATAATCAAATGTTCACTTATTCACCCCAATAAATTACTTTAGATGCCCCTTGTGTGCCCTAATCACTCACTGTTTAATGTTTAAAACAATCCTTAAAAGCAAAATATAATTATGTGTCTGTCATTAAGCTGAGAATATTTTTTATTCATTTTGAAATATTCTATTTTTCTATGTTTTGCCTAAAGAATAAAAACAGTAATTTTTTCAAACCCCAAGAACTTTCCACAAAGTTAATAAAAAAAAAAGTGAGAGCAAGTTTTAATCACGATAGAAACCAACCATGATTCTAGGTTGAAATGATTTTATTACTCTGGGAATTCTCAGCAGAATATCAAAGAAAACTTGCAGGTGTTCATAATTTAATTTGATATCAGGGCAAAAATAGCCTCCACGTAATTATGGATAGATTATCTGTATTTTTCTCATGACTTCACAGCAAATTCATCATACCTACTTACAGCTCTAGCTACTTGCTGCTTCTTTGGTGAGAACATTGCCACCACCTGCTGCCTAGGTACTCTGGCATATGAAAACAACCAATGAGTAAATAGCTGCTTGCTAAAGTTTAATTAAATGCAAATGTGTATTTCAGCTAGGAAGAGCTATTACACTCATCCTTTAAAGGAAGAACTATGACACTTATGTGACATTTAGCTGCACATTAACTACAATGTTGGACTGCTATCAGGTCTAGAAGTAAAACAATTCATGAGAGATTTTGAGATGTTGAGCTTCATTCTCATTTGAAGAACTTCATAGGTAAAGGAAATTAATATAAAAGAATTAAAATCTCTCCATTTTATATTCTTTATAGTAAACTGTAATGCTCCTTATGAAAAAAAAAAAATCATGATTTTGGTGGACCTTTGTAAAAACTTTTTTTTCTCCTCTTATATATTACATCCTGACCACAATTTCTCCTCCCTGCACTCCTCCTAGTCTCTTTCTGCAACCTTCTGTCTGCCTTCCCACCAAGACCCACTGCTCCTCCATTTCCCTCCAGAAAAGAGAAGCCCTCCAAAGAAGATCAACTTGAAATAGCAAGTTACAAGACTAGGCACATACCCCTCATGCCAAGGCTGGACAAGGAAAGACAGCTAGAAGAAAGGGGTTCTAAGAGCAGGCAAAAGAGTCAGAGACATCCACCAGTTCCAATGTCAGAATTTGCACAAGAGCACCAAACTACAAAACCATAACATGCAGAGGACCGAGTTCACATCCATGCAGGCTCCGCATTGTCATCTCAGTCTCTGCAAGCCCTTATGATCCGTGTTCAGTCTACCCTGCAGGCTCTGCTCTCATGGTGTCCTCAAGTATTCTAGCTCCTACAATCCTTCCTTCCCCTCCTTCTCAGGGATCTCAATCTCCACCTAATTTTTGGCGCAGAGTCTCTGAATCTGCTCCCATCTGTTTCTGGATGAAGGTCCTCTGATAACAATTAGGATAGGCTCCAGTCTGTAAGCATAGCAGAATATTATTAGGAACCATTTCATTGACTTATGTTGCAAGTCATGTTTGGTTCTACCCTAGGCCTCTGTATTATCCAGTTTATCTTTAGGGAACAAGTATAAAAAGTCTTAAGTCAAATCAACTTGGAAATTTTTACATCTTAGGACATGGCACTAAATACTTATTTTGCTTATTGTTTAGTGTATTTCCTGAGCTTTTATCTATGTCCTGCTCTTAATTCTGTAGAATATTCTTTCATACAGAAGCAGGTTAACAGATATCTTAGAGATATGATATAAAAATGGAAGTTCACAGGTGCTATAACATTGGATTTTTGTAAAGAAAAAAAAATAAATAGTTTTTCAGCAATCCTAACTATACATTCCTGCTTTATAATCTAGAATTCCAAGATTTAAGCCATAAAAGTATGCTCATCTCATAAGAACACATACTCTATGAGTACATATATTTTCTTTTCATTTCCTTTTATCTTCTATATGTTCATCTTCTAAGCAGAATGAATAATGAAGCAATATTTCCCTAGTGTCAGAGCCCACTCTGGATAATATCGAACAGATCCTAGACGAGGGAGTGAGGATTGAGAAATAAAAAAACAGAAAAAAGAAACAGAGGCAAGAAATAGTCAGAAACACAGGATAGGCTTGAGAGGTCCTGCAGTCAATACCACATGACACCTCAGTTTTATTTACCAGTTCAGTTTATACATACCTCAGGCTCAGGCATGGAAAACAAAGCACATTGCTATCATGAGATAATGTGGACATCCTCATGGGAAAAGCGATGTGATCACAATCAACTCTCGGCCTTGAGGCCACAGTCTACTTTTTCTGATAGTCTGAAGACCTAGAGTGTATACTTGGCAGAACATCTTGCTTAATCATGTTCTCAGCAATCTATGTGATTTTTATGCTGGAGCAAAGAGCATGAGAGCAATGTTTATGGACAGAGAGCCTTTACAAATGGCTCCCAACAGTTGCCCTTTTTTTAATTTTTTAAAAAAGCATAGCCTATTAGCTAATGCACAGAAGAATGGCTGTATCTGTTTCAGGTTGTTTTATTTAGGGTATAGGTCTTACCCATCATTGGTACATGAATTTTATCATTTATGTCCTGTCTTAGGTTGAGGTATTATTTCACGTTGTTTACCTTAGCTCGAACTTTTCAGAAGGAGTTGACCAAAATCAGTAATGTATACATGCCAAGTAAAACACATATGCTCAAGGCTACAACTCCTCCTAATAGAGAGGTAAAAGATGACCAAGAAGAAATAGTGGCCTTTAGTCAATTTAGAATATTTTTTGTTGTTTTAGATGTATCAAATATGAACAATTTAGAATTTTTTACATTTAAGATTTTTTGATGTAACTGTATTAGGTCAATAGGAAGATTTGTATTATTTTATACTCCTTGAAGTGAGTTTTAACTAAACTCCAATTATGTACACTCTCATTAGACTCTTTAGAAGTAGCACAAATCCAATCATAGTCAGCGTGACAATTTAAATGAGCTCTGACTTTAACTCTCAGAGCCGTACGTTTCAGAAATTGTACCATCTTATACTACACATCAAACGTATGCTCTAGCTTATCATCAATGCCTTTTTGAGTTTTAAGTGTCAAAGTGACATTTTTAAATAATTGATTTACAAAAGAGGCAGTTTGTGTTTTTTAAGACAGAGCAATTGGTAGCAGTAGTGGTGGTATCTATAGGAGTAGTCAAAGCAGAAATTTTAGCTACAATCCATCCTATCATTTCTTCTTGTCTACTTAAAGCATTTTTTTTTAGTTCTTTTAAAACATGTAGACCCTTTTTATCATACCAAGATCCTAAAACATTAACTGGGACCATAACAAAGGAAGGCTGTTGAAATACCATAACCTGAGTGCCACTAGGTACTTCAGAAACACAATTAGTAATTGTACAATTAGTACAGCTGACATTGAATCAGTAATTCTCCCAATAACAAAACGTAAGGTAGGTTGACACACGTCTTAACAATTTTCGGTAGACAGCATCTATAACTATTGTTTTCATAAGAACTTTTTCCTTGGTCTCTTACCAGGCCCATGGCCGTAGCAAGTTTTTATACAGACATCTGAGGATATCTTGAATCTGATCACCATAGTCCAGCAGATAGTTTTTTTTTTCTCAATTGTCCTAATTTGATTGCTTGACCAGTCTAATAGAAATCTGTTGCTTTTAGTCACATTATATTGTAATGATTTATCCTTTGGACATCTTTTTCATAATAAATTTTTGTTGTTATATTGTGTCTCTGGTCCTCATAGTAAAAATTTTTGCGGAGAAATCATTCCATAGACCAGATTTCCCTCGCCCTTTGGAAAGTAACAGTTCAGCATTGGTACCTTCCTCCGCATCCAAAAAAAGACTATGATCATAGACTCCTACACAACCAGGTAGAGAAGTATTTTTTTGTAAAACAGATGGGCAAGCCTTTTCCAAAACCAGAATAATTAAATCTTGATGATTGTTGTGTACTCAGCCATATTAGGGCAGAATGTACAAGCAAATGTGTATCATTTACCAGTACAATGATTTCTCATCCTTCTCAAAGTTCAGGATGTAAAAGTGGAGGATCTGGAGTGCAGGCCAATGCAGCTCTACATCAGCCTGAACCATCTGAAAGATCATCCCCATCATCCATAACATCAGCCATCTTACATTTAGTTCCAGCAAAACATATCAAACTTTCTGGCAACCATCTGGCATTCTCAGCATTCTGTGAAAAAACACAAACGTGCCCTCTTCCCTGGTGCACACTGGATGGGACCATGCCATTCCCCTGTAAGAGCATCTTCCCAATTAACCTCAGCAAAGGTATCCTGAGTTTTAGGATACCATAACCTTTCTGATACAGAATGGCCAATAACATCCACATTTTAAAAATTTAAAATAAAGAGAGCATATCTTAAACTTTTATGCGGAGAGGAAGGGTATAATTTCTTTAATTTTAAACAATTGAATTTTTAAAATGTCATGAGCACGTTTCATAATCCCCTGGCCTTTGGGATTATAAGGAATTCCAATCTTATGACTGATTGAGAGTTGAGCAGAAAAGCTTTGAAACTTTTGGTTTGTATACCCTGTACCATTATTTGTTTTTAGACCAGCAGGTATACCAAGTGTAGTAAAACACTTTAGGCAAAGGGAAACATCATGTTCAGTTGTTTTTCTTGTATGTGTAGTAGCCATTATAAATCTTGAATAAGTATTTATAGTAACATGTACATATTTTAATTTTTTAAACTCTGGTATATGAGTGACTTTTACTTGTCATAACTGATTAGGAAACAAGCTCCTAGGATTTATTTTATATTGAGGAACGGAATGGAATTGTGGGCAAGAAGATCATTGTTTAACAATTTGTCTAACAGCTTCTTGAGTAATATGAAACTGGTTTTTTTTAACTTTGACTATTTTGATGATGTAAAGCAGGAGATTTCTGAGTAAATTTAACCTGAGGAAAATATACTTGTTTAGTAGCTCGATCTGTCACACCATTTTTTGTTGTTGTTAAAGGGCCAGGCAATCTAGAATGAGCTAGAATATTCCTGTTATAACAAGGATGAGTTCTTGTATGTAAATGTTTTTGTATTTGAGAGAACAATAATTGTATTTGAATATTAGTAGCCTCAAAATATGAAACCATTTTCAAAATCTGTAAAGCTCGAGTTATATATTGACTATCAGTGTATAAGTTAAAAGAAGCATTAGTCATTATATCAAATACAGTTGTCACAGCCCTTAATTTAGTCATTTAAGTTGATGTTGAATTTTTTGGAGCAATAAGTAATTTATGTTTTTTAACATATTTTGTAAATGTATATAGGCTGTTAATAAAATATCTTTATTTTTATAAGCTAATAATATATCATAGTTTTTTAAAGAGTAAAGTTATAGAGCATGCATAACTATAATCTTTATAAAAAATAAAACCAAATTTTAACAGTGTTAAAAATTTGGTGTCTTTAAAGGGAACCATCATATTAAGTCTTATTATTTAGCCACTTATTTTCCCCACTGTGGGAAGTGACCTTGTACTCACTATATTGAGGCTTCTGAGCTTCTCAGAGCTCAGAGCATATCATTAGGTGTTTCAGCAGCCCTGGGCTTGTTTTTAGTTTGATCTAAGCTGGAAACTCTCAGCCATAAATGTTTGGTTTTAAAGACAGAACTAGTTTATAAGTGTTTGTTGTCTCCTTTTTTTTTTTTTTTTTTTTTTTTTTTTTTTTTTTTTTTGAGAATGTTTGAAATGAGTTAGAAAAATGGCCATGAGGTGAAGTTAAGCTTTTTTTTTTTTTTTTTTTGAGAATACAAAGATAAAATAGCATTTAAACAATTAGACAAATTTACAAACATAGAAACAAAATTTGACATGATGACCATAAAACAAACAGTCTGACAGGCAAGACAAAATGATGCAGTCTTAAGACTTTGACACTATATGGCTGAACAGATGTTAGGGAGAATAAGAAGGAACCATGTGACCACTATCAAGCTGTTTTCATACTATTTTTGCCTGAATTTACACAGGCTTGAGTGTCAGAGTAGAAGGCTTAGTTGTTTTTTTGGTTTTGTTTCGTTTTTGTTTGTTTGTTTGTTTCATTTTATTTTGAGCATTGAGGTATCCCTCACAATGTTGGTTTAACTTTTTTTTTTAATGTCTGGGGTCTAAACTATCTCTAAGAGAATCCAAGATGGCAGTGAGCAGTGTGGACCGCGTTTGGAGGCTACAGTGAACAATTCAGGGAATTGCACAGATTTCTGAGCCAGGAACACCGAGGTCCGAGCATCACGGCAGCGGGAGTGCTCCACGGTTCGGAGGGACCAGGGTGCGGAGGACCTGCGTGCCCCTGCACATGGGAGGAGCGTGGATTTTCTCTGATCGGAGCGGCAGAAGCAGCAGCACCAGCAGCGCCAGCAGCGGTGGCTGAGGTTTGCAGCTCATAGCCTTCCGGTAGAGGCAATTGGTGTGGTGGCTGGTGGGAGTTGCTGCAGGAGAGGGGACTCGGGGCAGGATTTGGGTCACGTGGAGCCTTTGGACCCAGACTGGACTCAGCGGACAGTTCGGCCCCAGAGTCCCGGGTACTGGCCCGGCCCAGCAAGGCAATTCTGCCCGAGGCACTAACTCAGCTTCGGCAACAGCTCCCCTTTGCTGTGGCACAGGCTTAGTTGAGCCCGAAGCTCCACACTAGCAGCACCATCCAGCTCAGAGGCAGCCCTCCCCTTGCGGTGACACAGTCGGCGGAGCACTTTGTTCCACCACAGCGCTAAATAAGAGCAGCCGCAGTTTCTCCTGCTTGTGGCGCAGCTTGGCCGAGCACTCCAGTCCCCCCTAGCGCCACCATCAGCTCAGAGGCAGCTCCCCTGCAGTGACACCAGTCTGGGCGGAGCAGCACTTGGTTCCCCACCACGGTGTGCTAATCTGAGCAGCCGCAGTTCTCCGCTGTGGCGCAGGCTTGGTGGGCGTGCTCAGTTTCATCCTAGCACCACCTCAGCTCAGCGGCAGCTCCCCTGCGGTGACACAGTCTGGGCGGAGCACTTGGTTCCACCACTGGCGCTAACTCAGAGCAGCCGCAGCTCTCCTGCTGTGGCGCAGGCTGGACAGAGCGCTCGGTTCCACCAGATCTAAGACTCTGGTTGGACACAGTGTGCAGTTTGAATCCAGAATTCCTGGCTGAGATTGGTGGTCAGTCCGGGCCCTGAGTCAATAACTGACCACAGCACACACTTTGGGCCAAAAGGCCCTAGCGGAGCTTGGTGTGTAGTCCCAGCCCAAAAATTCTGGCTGGACCCTGTGTGCATTTTGGGCCCAGAATCCCTAGCTGAGCTCGGCAGACGGTTCAGGCCCTGAGAATCTAGCTGAGTTCAGCCCGTGGTCCGGGCCCAGTGCTCCTGGCTGGACTTGTCAGGGAACACAGAAGGCTGTGGATACCTTGGCCTGACCCAACGCTCATTCAGAGACCCAGAACAATTGCAGGATCCACAGCACAGGTGGGCTGAAGATCACTGGCTGTGAGAGACCAGAACAACAGGGCTAACCTCCTAACATCCACACCAGTGAAGCTTTGAGCTCACAGCTTAGGGAAATCGTGAGAAAACAAGTGAGTCTATCGTCAGACACCCTCCATCCAACTCTGAAAGCTACCCAATAAAAACAAAGACATCAAGATGTCTAAAGGACAACGAAAAGGCATACGCAAAAAACCCCAAAACAACATGGCGTCTCCAGTTTCCAGCTATCCCAAAGAAAACAACCCAGAGAACTCAAATACAACGGAAATACAAGAAAATGACCTCAAATCCTTAGTAATGAGGATGATAATGGAGGAAACAAATAAAATTCGTAATCAAATGCAGGAAGACGCAGACAAACAGGTGAGAGACATAAAAGAAACACATAGAGTGGAACTGGAAAAATTGCAGGAAAATGCAAACAACCAGATGAAAGAAATAAATAAAACGGTTCAGGCTCTGAAGAACTATAAAGAGGCAATGGAAGAAACTCAGGAATATACAAAAAAATCAGATGAAAGAAATCAAAAAATCAGTTCAAGATCTGAAAATGAAAATGGATTCAATGATAAACACACAGACAGAAGAAAAACGAGAACGTGAGACCTCAGAGAAGAAGGCGAGCAACACAGAGGTGAGCTTTTCTAACAGAATCCAAGAGATGGAAGAACGAATCTCAGGGCTAGAAGATACAATCACAGATATTGAATCAACCATTAAAGAAAATGCCAAATCTGGAAAACTCCTGACACAAAACATCTAAGAAATTAAGGACACCATGAAAAGAAGAAATCTGAGGATAATAGGCATTGAAGAAAGAGCAGACATCAGACTCCAGGGCCCAGAAACTATTCTCAACAAATCATAGAAGAAAATTTCCCCAATCTAAAGAAAGAAATGCCTGTATACATACAAGAGGCCTACAGAACACCAAATAGAATTGACCAGAGAGAAAAACTGCCCACCACATAATAATCAAAACACAAAACATGCAGAACAAAGAAAAAATATTAAAAGCTGCAAGGGAAAAGGGCCAAATAACATTTAATGGTAAACCTATCAGAATTACACCCGACTTCTCAGCAGAGACCATAAAAGCCAGAAGGGCCTGGACAGAGATCCTGCAAACCCTAAGACCACAGATGCCAGGCCAGACTACTTTACCCAGCAAAATTATCAATAACCATTGATGGAGAAAACAAAATATTCCATGACAAAAACAAATTCAAACAGTACCTATCCACAAACCCAGCTTTACAGAAGGTACTAGAAGGAAAACTCCATCCCAAAGGGTCAAGCTACAACCAAAACTACCCAGGAAATAGATAACTATCCCATGGCAAAAACACAACTACACAAACACTCAACTAGAAACAACATCAAAATTAAGACTCTTAACAGTCACTGGTCATTAATATCTCTCAACATCAATGGCCTCAATTCTCCAATAAAAAGACACAGACTAACTGAATGGGTACATAAACAAGATGCAACATTCTTCTGCATTCAAGAAACACATCTCACCCATAATGAAAGGCATTATCTCAGGGTAAAAGGTTGGAAAAAATATTTTAAGCAAATGGTCACAAGAAGCAAGCAGGTGTAGCCATTTTAGTATCGAACAAATTAGACTTTCAACCAAAATTAATCAAAAGGGATGAGGAAGGACACTTCATACTCATCAAAGGTAAAGTCAACCAAGATGACATCACAAGTCTGAACATCTATGCTCCCAATACAAGGGCACCCACATTTGTAAAAGATCTCCTAAAAAAGCTTAAACCACACATCGATCCCCACACAATAATAGTGGGAGACTTCAACACCCCACTCTCATTGAAGGATAAGTCATTGAAACAGAAACTAAGCTGAGAAATAACATCATTAACCAATGCCATGGGTCAAATGGATCTAACAGATATCTATAGAACCTTTCACCCAAACAAGAAAGAATACACCTTCTTCTCTGCAACCCATGGAACCTTCTCCAAAATTGATCACATCGTAGGTCACAAAGCAAGCCTCAATAAATACAAGAGGATTGAAATAATACCTTGTATCCTATCAGATCACCATGCTCTTAGGCTGCATTTCAATAACAACAGAAATAACAAAAAGCCTACACGTACGTGAAAACTAAACAACTCTCTGCTAAATGACACCTGGGACAGGGAAGAAATAAAGAAAGAAATAAAGGAGTTTCTGAAATTCAATGAAAATGAAGAAACAACATACCCAAATTTGTGGGATACATTGAAAGCAGTGCTAAGAGGAAAATTCATAGCACTAAGTGCCTTTAAAAAGAAATTGGAAACATCGCACATAAGCATCTTAACGACACAACTGGAAGCCTTAGGAAAAAAAGAAGCAGAAACACCCAAGAGGAGTAGACGCCTGGAAATAATCAAACTCAGGGCTGAAATTAACAAATTAGAAACTAAGAAAACAGTCCAAAGAATCAACAAAACCAAAAGCTGGTTCTTTGAGAAAATCAACAAGATAGACAGACCATTAGCCAAACTAACTAAAAGGCAGAGAGACAGTATTGAAATCAACAAAATCAGAAATGAAAAGGGAGACATAACAACAGACACTGAAGAAATACAAAGAAGCATAAGATCCTACTTTGAAGGCATATATGCCACAAAATTTCAAAATCTAAGGGAAATGGACGATTTTCTTGATCAATTTCACTTGCCAAAGTTGAATAAAGAACAGATAAACAAGCTAAATAGTCCCATTTCCCCTACAGAAATAGAAGCAATCATCAATGGTCTTTCAAGCAAAAAAAGCCCAGGGCCAGATGGTTTCAGTGCAGAATTCTACCAGACCTTAAGGGCAAGCTAATACCAATACTCTTCAAGCTACTCCAAAAGATAGAAATGGATGGAAAATTACCAAATTCATTCTATGAGGCCATAGTCTCATTGATACCTAAACCTCACAAAGGCTCAACAAAGAAAGAGAATTTCAGATCAATTTCTCTTATGAACATAGATGCAAAAATACTAAATAAAACACTTGCAAAACGAATACAGGAGCACATCAAAGATATCATTCATCATGACCAAGTAGGCTTCATTCCAGGCATGCAGGGATGGTTTAATATAAGGAAATCCATCAATGTAATCCACCATATAAACAAACTGAAAATAAAAAACCACACGATCATCTCCTTGGATGCAGAGAAAGCATTTGATAAAATTCAACACCCATTCATGTTTAAAGTTTTAGAGAGATCGGGGATACAAGGCACTTTCCTCAACATAATAAAGGCTATATACAGCAAGCCAATAGCCAAAATCAAAGTAAATGGTGAGATACTCAAGGAAATTCCTCTAAAATCGGGAACAAGGCAAGGCTGCCCACTCTCTCCATATCTCTTCAATATAGTACTCGAAGTTCTAGCCAGAGCAATAAGACAACTAAAGGAGATCAAGGGTATCCAAATGGGAAAGGAGGAAGTCAAATTATCCCTCTTTGCAGATGATATGATAGTGTACATAAGTGACCCTCAAATTCCACCAGAGAACTCCTAAAGCTGATAAACACCTTCAGCAAATTGGCTGGATACAAAATTAACTCAAAAAAGTCTGTAGCCTTCCTATACACAAATGACAAGCTTGCAGAGGAAGAAATTAGGAAAACCACACCTTTCACATTAGCCACAAGCAATATAAAATATCTAGGAGTTACCCTAACTAAGCAAGTGAAGGACTTGTATGAAAAAAATTTCAAAACTCTGAAGAAAGAGATTGAAGATGACCTGAGAAGATGGCATGATCTCCCTTGCTCATGGATCGGGAGAATTAAGATAGTAAAAATGGCCATCCTACCAAAAGCAATCTACAGATTCAATGCAATCCCTATCAAAATACTTACACAATTTTTTAAAGGCATTGAAAGTTCAATTCTGAACTTCATATGGAAAAACAAAAAACCCAGAATAGCTAAAACAATCTTGTACAATAAAAGGTGCTCCGGAGGAATCTCTATATCTGATCTCAAACTGTACTATAAAGCAATAGTAATTAAAACAGCATGGTACTGGCACAGCAACAGGCTGGTTGATCAGTGGAATCGAATCGAAGACCCAGAGATGAATCCACACACATATGGTCACTTGATTTTCGACAAAGAAGCCAAATCCATTCAATGGGAAAAGGATAGCATCTTCAACAAATGGTGCTGGTCTAACTGGAGGTCTATGTGTAAAAAAATGAAACTGGACCCATATTTGTCACCTTGCACAAAACTCAAATCCAAGTGGATTAAAGACCTCAACATAAAACCAGAGACACTAAGCCACTTAGAGGAAAAAGTGGGAAAGAGCCTGGAACATATTGGCACAGGAGACAACTTCCTGAACAGAACACCAACGGCCCAGGCCTTAATGTCAACCATTAATAAATGGGACCTCATGAGGCTGAGAAGCTTCTGTAAGGCAGGAGACACTGTCAAGAGAACAAAGCGACAGCCTACAGACTGGGAAAAGATCTTCACCAACCCTACATCTGACAAAGGTCTAATATCCAAAATATACAAAGAACTCAAGAAATTAAACACCACTAACTGAATAACCCAATTGAGAAATGGGGCTTGGAACTAAACAGAGAATTCTCAACAGAGGAGTATCAAATGGCTGAGAAACACTTAAAGGAATGCTCAACCTCCTTAGTCATCAGGGAAATGCAAATCAAAACAACTCTGAGATTCCATCTTACACCCATCAGAATGGCTAAGATCAAAAACTCAAGCGACACCACATGCTGGTGAGGATGTGGGGAGAGAGGAACACTCCTTCATTGCTGGTGGGAATGCAAACTAGTACAGCCACTTTGGAAATCTATCTGGTGCTATCTCAGAAAAATGGGAATAGGGCTTCCTCAAGACCCAGCTATTCTACTCTTTGAAATATACCCAGAAGATGCTCCAGCACACAACAAGAAACTTTGCTCAACCATGTTCATAGCAGCCTTATTCATAATAGCCTGAACATGGAAACAGCCTAAGTGTCCCTCAGTAGAAGAGTGGATAAAGAAACTGTGGTACATATACACTATGGAATACTACTCAGCTATTAAAAACAAGGAATTCTCAAAATTTGTGGATGAATGGATTGAGCTAGAAATGATCATAATGAGTGAGTTAACCCAGAAGCAGAAAGAATCAAATGGTATATACTCACTTATATCTGCATACTAGCCCAAGGGGCATGTCCCACGAAAGCCTTCACTTACCAGGAAACTGGGACAGAGGGAAAGGCATCCTATTGGGACTCTAAATGAGAGACGCATGGGAGAATAGCAAAATAAAAGGATCCAGAGGGTCCTAGAAATCTACAAGTAGAACAATATGATAGGTAGATTTGGGCCCATGGGTCCCGCTCAAACTAAGGCACCAGCCAAGGACAATACAGGAGGTAAACTTTAAACCCCTTCCCAGATCTAGCCAATGGTCAGAATATTCTCCACAGTTGAGTGGAGAGTGTGATATGACTTTCTCACGTACTCTGGTGCCTCACATTTGACCATGTGCCCTGGAGGGGGAGACCTGGTGGCACTCAGAGGAAGGACAGCAGGTAGCCAAGAAGAGACTTGATACCCTTTGAGAATATACAGGGGGAGGTAATCCCCCTCAGGAACAGTCATAGGGGAGGGGAATAATGGGAAAATGGCGGGGGGAGGAATGGGAGAATACAAGGGATGGGATAAACATGGAGATGTAACAAGAATAAAATAATTAAAAAAAGAAAAAAAGAATAAATTAATAAAAAATAAAAAAATAAAAAATAAATTAAAAAATAAAAATAGAAAAAATAAAGCAAGAGGCATCAGTTTAAAAAAAAAAAGAAACTGTGGCACATTTACACTATGGAGCTATTAAAAAAAAAGGGAAATCCAGAAATCTGTGGACAAATGGAAGGAACTAGAAATGATCATACTGAGTGAGTTAACCCAGAAGCAGAAAGACTCACGTGGTATATACTCACTTATAACTGGACACTATCTCAAAAGGCATGTCCCATGAAAGCATTCACTTACTAGGAGACTGGGATAATTGTGATGACATCCTATTGGGACTCTAGGTGAGAGAAGTATGGGAGGATGGGAAAACAGAAGGATCCAGATAGTCCTAGAAACCTGTAAGAAGAATATCATGATGGGCAGACCTGGGCCCAGAGGTTCTGCTCAAAGTACTGCACCAATGAAGGACAATACATGCAGTAAACATCAAACCCCTTCTCAGGTCTAGCCAATGGACAGGACAATCTCCACAGTTGAGTGGAAAGCAGGGACTGACTCAGACATGAATGCTGGTGCCCCATATTTGACTACTTCCCCACGGTAGGGAGGCCTGGTGGCACTCGCAGAAAGAATAAGAAAGCTACCAAGATGAGACCTGATAGCTTATAACCATATAGTGGGGGAGGAAGTCTTCCTAGGTCACAGACATAGGGGAGGAGAATAGGGTGAAAGCGGGAGTGAGGGAGGAACGGGAGGATACAAGGGATGGGATAACAACTGAGATATAATCTGAATAAACTAATTAAATAAAAGCACCTCCCTATTTTCATATGTTCTTTTCTTTTGTTTGTGAATCTGCATGTATACACTTTTTGTTGAAATTCTGGTAACTTACAGTTAAGCAGATAATAAAGGCTTTTAGAGAAAAAAATAAAAGGGAGTATGGTCTGTAGTAGGTCAAGCACACTCTAGTCCTGTGGTTCTCAACCCTCCTAAAGCTGTGATCCTTGAATCCAGTTCCTCACGTTGTGATGATCCCCCAATCATAAAATTATTTTGTCACTACCTCATAACTGTAATTTTGCTACTGTTTGAATAATATACATATCTGTGCTTTCTGATGTTTAGGTGACCCCTGTAGAAGGGTTGCTTGACACCCCCACACACACACAGACCCAAAGTTAGAGAAGCACTCTAAGTGGATAGTTTCATAACCAGAAGTATTTGGGAAGTACAAATTGAACTTGGTTGATTATTAAAGTTAAAAATAAAAACTATCCTGTTCTTGTAAAGTGACAGCAGTTGTGGTAAGCTCTCTTCTAATATCTATGAGTTGGGTAGGTTTCTATCCTAGGTATGATTCACCTCTTGTTGAGTGACGTTTAAGTCTATTTTTGTAGCTCTTGATTACTGCTAAAATGTGAATGTTACGATCTCACATTTATGGATACTTTGCATGCTGGTCATAGTAGTCCATGGGCATCATAGCAGGAAAAATGTAATGATTGCTTCCCACCATTGACTAATCACATAGCACTTCTGGCACTATGAAAGCTAGATCAAAAGGAGACTCTCGAGTTATATCCAGACAAAACCGCAAGTAGTCATAATGCAAAGGTCAAGTGATCATAGGGAGCTCATCCCCCAAAGGATACATCTACAGTACAATTTCTGTACCTAAGGTTCAGAGAATATCACTGAAGAAAGGACAAAAAAAAACAGTTTAAGAGCCTGAAGACCAGGAAGTCTGCTGTGAAATTGTATCTCCTAGAAATGACAGGGACGCTACAGCCATAATATGGCCCAATACATTCAATATGGCTGCCAAAACAAAACCTGAACAGTGACAGTACCAACATACATGCTAATATGAAGAGGAGAGCTCTCAGAGGGCCATACTCCTTCAGAAAGAACTACAGACAACTAAGATCTGCTGAGATGGGAAGAAATCATCTCTCCCAGGGAAGAGACCTCTAACTGGCTATCCAATGCCAAGTGAGCATCCCTGAAAATATGTACACACAAACAAGACTAAACAGACTCAGCAGGCCATGGGGGAGGCAAGGAGAGAGAGAGAGAGAGAGAGAGAGAGAGAGAGAGAGAGAGAGAGAGAGAGAGAGAGAGAGAGAGAGAGAATAACAATAAAATAAAATGTGGTGATCAACTTGAGAGGGAGAGAGGGCAGGGGAAGGAACATGTGAGGAATTGTAAGGAGGAAAAGGAAAAGGAAGTGATGTAATTATATTTTAATTAAAGTAAAAGTAAATAAAATGGTATTTTAAAAGGAAAAAGTCAGAAGGTTGGGGGAAGTGGGGAGTAGATCTAAGAGGATTTGGGGGTATTACTGAGGGTAAAAATGATAAAATGCATGCTATGACATTATAAATAATTAATAAGGTTATATTTAAAAAGACAACAGAAAATAAAACTTGTGAGAAATATAAAAAACAATGACAAAAAATAACAGTGAATTATTTGGTTTCAAGTAGATTTTATACTGTTAACACACAAATACAGGATGTATTGTTAAATTATATTATGTGTTATAAAAACAAAGTGAAAAACAGAAGTGACAAGTGGTAGAATTGGGGTAGCTGAGAGGAAACACAGTTTTCGGAGAGATCCATTGGGGTTAGGGTAATTTGAAAAGAGACTTAAACAGAGAGAGCTAATTGACCAGGCCAAGGAAGAGTTCAGAGATCACGAGGCAAAGGGTATTTGGAAGTTACAGATGCTGGGACAAATAATGTTAACATGAACATGAAAAAAGCAGAGAATGCCTACAGTCCAGGTGCAGGAGGAACTAGCTGAAGACTGTGGGGATCTATTTAGGATGTGGGTAGACAGATAGTGCAGGGTTTTAGCCAAGGGCTTCCTAATGGAAAATGTGTAGAAGTAACTACGATGTCCTTTTGTCATAGAATCTAGGAGCAAGGCTGAAACCCTGGCCTTTTTTTTTTTTTTTTTTTTTTTTTTTTTTTTTAAGGAAAACAAAGGAGGAGTTGGTATGGGGGAAGAGGAGAGGTGTGGGGAGGGACTGAGAGGAATGGAGAGAAGGGAAACCAGTGGAGATGTAGTGTATGAGAGAAGAGTTGATTTGTTTTGTTTTTAAGAGGGATACATAGAAAATTATTACACTTCTAGAAGTTTCAAATGCTTCATTTTAATAATTTGATTGCTTTTCTGAGCAATGGTGAGTCATTCAGTTCCCTGGAGACTTCATCTCATTTAGTTCTTTCAAAGAACCTTTACATTGTATCAAGAGAAGTTCTGTTCTCCCAGGATCATTTGGGAGGCAGGTAGTGAAGTGATAAGAAGTGAAGCGCTCCCATACCGGCTGAGGCTTTGAGGCTGAGGTGAAGAAAATGAATGCTCAATTTCCCAATGAGAATAAATATCACATTTGAAAAGGAGGTTTGGAAGTCGGTAGGTGATACAATAAATTGTGAAATGTGGTCCTTTCAATACTTTCACTGATGTCTTAAGAGTTTTCTTTTCTATAAAATATGAAACAAAGCTTTGTGAATTTGATAATAATTAAGAAAAAACATTTGTTTTCCTCTGGAATGTCAAATTACTGAAGAAAGCATAAGAGTAGCAAGGTTAGTGAGTGCTGTAATGACTAACTTTTCAATCTCACATCATAAAACAAGAAGCATCATGATTTCAAATCCCATATTTTTAACAGTCAAAAGAAAAGTGCACAATAAACCGTCAATATATAAGGAGAGAAAGGGTTCAGAAGAGAAATCCGGGTGTCACGCCATATCTCATTCTACATTATTTTCCTAAAAATTGGGAACTATGAAAATGTTCACCATCCTCAACCCTGATGTCACAATAGAACGTCATGATGTGTCTTTTTCTCTTCGCTACAACTAAATACCTGACAGAAAGCAGCTTAATCCATGGACGGTTTACTTTCACTCACAGTGCTCAGGGACAAGGTTGGTCGTAGGTGGGAAGGAATAGCGGCTTCAGACGCTTGATCCATGGTACAGAGTAGGAAACTAAGAACAGAGAAACCCGCGGATCAGCTCTTTTGATGTCTTTTTCATTTGTATTCAGTCTGAGTCCCCTGTCCATGGAACGGCACTGTCCATATAAAGGTGAGCCGTCCTTCTCATTCCGCTTTGGAAATGACCTCTCTAGCATAGCCAGATGTTGTCTGTTAGGGGAATTCTAATCCCACCAACTTGACAGTGGGCTTAACCAGAACTGATGGTGGGTGCCAGAAAGCTCAGGGCGTAAGTGGACATCAATCAACATGGGATTAGTCGCCCACCACTTTATAAGTAACACTATTTTTTTTTATTAGTTTATAACTAACAGAGCTATGCTGGGTCGTCTGAGCTGTATAGACTTGAAAATGTCATATCATCCCATAGATTTTCTGATTCATCAACTCAAAAGCAACTAGAATGGTATTAATTAAAAGAGGTTGTATATAGGGCTGGTGAGATGGTTTGGGGGTAAAGGCACCCTAAGTTCTATCTCTAAGACCCACATGGTGGAAGAAAAGAACTGACTTCCAAAATTGCTTTGACTCCCATATGTCCACCATTACATATGCCCCCTCCCAGTAAATAAAATGGGTAAAAAGCATTAAAGGTTCTACAAACAATTTTGTGTATTATTGGTGTTCCTTATGTGTCACACCTTCTACTTTTTCTCAGTATTTCTGATTTTTTCAACAAAACACTTGTTCTTCTATAGTAGTAACTACCTGAGAATACACATGGCAAATTTCTGTTACTGTCTATTTAATTCTCTCATATCTGTGGCTCCAGGCTAATGTGTTTCAACAGTGTGTCCTCATCTGGTGGTGCAGTTTTGAGCAGATACCGAACCATACAACTTTCTATTTAATGACACGTGGGTCATGGAAGAAATAAAAGACTTCCTGAAATTCAATGAAAATGATGAAACGACATACCCAAATTTGTGGGACACATTGAAAGCGGTGCTAAGAGGAAAATTCATAGCATTAAGTGCCTTTAAAAAAAAATTGGAAACATCCCACATAAGCAACTTAACGACACAGCTGGAAGCCCTAGGGAAAAAAGAAGCATAAACACCCAAGAGGAGTAGATGTCTGGAAGTAATCAAACTCAGGGCTGAAATCAATATATTAGAAACAAAAAGAACAATTCAAAGAACCATATAGTGATTAAAAAAGGGCTTGTGGGCTATTGCTGGCCAGGGTTCCAATGCAATTTTCCTGCTTCCTACTGCTGAGCTGGTGTAACTATAGCCAACTCCCTCACGGGTGTTGCTCCTGCAGCCAAGCTTTCTCTGTCATGATAGACTGGCTTTTCTCACTGTGTCTCCCTTTACTTTCTTCTTTCATGTGTTTTTACTCATATCAGGGGAAAAATCATATGTCTCTACTATTCTTCTTTAATTCATGCTTTAGGACAAGAAAATATGTTCTTCAGTCAAGGACCATCCTTCTCCATCACTCTTTCATACCTTTTTTTTTTTTAACATTTAGGACAGCTAATGCTTATAGACTTTTATTTTCTTATAAGTTTGATTCTATGGCCTCTCACTTTTAAGTTGTTGTTTTTTTAAGTTACCATTCTGTTAAACATTGTAAAAGAGGACAGATTAGTTTTATGATATTTATTAAATATGTTTACATAACTATATAATTAAATTAAATGTATAATATTAGTGAGAAATTAGAAATTCTGGTAAAGGGAGAATATAGAGAACATGAAAAAACAAGACCAAATTTTAAACTTTTAGCAATCCTCGTCTCTCTGACTCTTTAATTAAAGAGCAAGAGAGGCCAAAGGTCACACCTTAGTACAATAGTTCTAGAGGAAAATATACGAAATCAAGAAACATCTTTCTTAGATATATGCTTCCAATTTGAGCAAGATTTTCATTGGATCTAAGTTAAACTTTTATAATTACAAAAACATATTTAATATAACATTGTTCACAAGACATTTTAAATTTTCGGAAATAGAAGTACAGATTACAAATCAAAAATGTATAATTTGTGCTTTAACTCCACAGTAACTGATGTCAGATGTGGGCTTGTGCTTTATCAACAAAAGACCCGTGAATTCCGAGAGTGAAATCCAGCTACCAAGTAATCCAAAGTCACATCATTTATTTGTATTTAAATTTCTTCATCTGTGCAGAGAAAGCACTAAACATGTTTTTAAAAATCTAAAGCTTATGATCTCAGTAGACATGAAACTATGAACCAGATTAAGCTCTCCAACTCTGCATAATTGATTTGTCCATACCTCTACCATGTATTTCCATAGCTTTATATTCATAATTTTATTATCTCAACATAATGAACTATCCCTTATTGACTAGATGCAAATAAAATGAAAGTTGCCTCATGGCACACTCTAAATTCAGCTGTTCTATGACAGATGTCTAATAAGGAGGCAGGCGTCATCCCACACCTGGGGAGCCATTTATCATGGACTGTGTCTAGAGGAGACTTGCCTCTTGAAAAACCACAAATCCTGAGAGTGCCACATGTTGAGGGCCATCTGCTCATAGGCCTGGTAAATTGTTGCCCAAAGTAAAAAAAGCTGTGCTGTTTCTGTCCAGCAAGCATGAGTAGCTGAGGGATTGGTTTTTTTGTTTGTTTGTTTGTTTGTTTGTTTTTTTGTTTTTCAATTTATTTTTCTGTACCCAAGTATCTGCCAACAAATCTTTGGAGTCTACAAATGTCCCACAATGAACACGGAATAATAACAAATGCACCTCGTACACATTCCTGCCAAATTTCAGTTGTAACTTGCAAAGCCTGCCCAAAGTGTCTCTGCTTTTGGATTTACTACTTTGTAAACATTCTTCTTTTCCTTTCTCCCTAGAAAGTAACATTCTGTTGAATGGAGCTCCCTCATCAGCGATAGGCAAGCAAATCAGGAGAAAAGGCTGTAGTGCTGTCTGCACTAAGCAAAAAGCCATTGTAGACTTCATTTCCTCAGAGCATTAAGAAAAAAATTAAATGTTCTTGTACCTCTAGGAGCTGAAAACATTGCAAAACCCATTTAAATTGAGCACTAATCTTAATCCCTGAGTTAAAATAAAATGCACTATGTATTTAATTGTAGATACGCTACTAAACAATATAAGAAACATTTACAAGCTGGGAGGAATAGGATGAGGCAAGGAAATTCTTTCCAACCTTCATTTGACTCATGGTATTATTTGAGCAAAACTGCTTAGCATAACAAGTCATTCTAAAGGAATTTAAATATACTTTGAACTGAAATTTTAATATATCCTTGAAGTTGTGGTGATTTCTTTCAAACTTTCTAAGTATGTTTAAAAAAATAGCCAGGAATCCGGGTTAGTGTCTGTTTCCCTTGAAAGGAATAGAGTGGCATGAGAGATTAGGAAAGGCTTCTTAGACATGATGAGTCACGACTAAACCTACAGGCTCTACCATGTCGTAACCTGAGGAAGAATTAGTGACACAAACTCAAGTCTTATAATTGGCATACGATTGAAAAGGATTAAGTCAATATTTGATTGATGGTCTCAACAGGCACAAAACCATGAGCACAGAACAGGAAACACCCACAGAATAATCCAAATGATGTGTCCTCCTCATATCTTCAGGAAGCAGTAGAATACATATGCAATCTTCTTAAAAAAACGGTTATCTGGTACTGGATAACAAATTATAATTTCAATTTTTAAAAAAACATTTAATTAAAATACTATTTGGGAGTGTTTTAGTCACTACACAGATTTTTGGGCTGTGGTTTTACAACCCAAAGATAAAGAGACTCCACAAATGTTAAGGATATCCCAGTTAGGAGCCTGCTAGTAAAGGATGGAAATGCCGTAGAGGAGATTGTCACTCCGTATGATGCAGTGTCAGAAACAGGTAATGGTGGCCAGGGAACTTCTTTGTTCTTCCTTCTTTAAGAGCTCTAGTGTGCTCTCTTCAGTGACGGACTCTGGCATAACATATGCAAAGTGGATGACGTTCTGAATGAATATGTACGGTGGTCATGAGCACATCCAACTCAAGGACATTGATTCCTTAGACTCATGGGAATGTGGTAAGGCCATCCCCTGGTCGGAGTATGGATGCTGCAAAACACTTGATCTTTACCTAAAAATAGTATTGCAGAAAGTACTGGACTCAGCTTCTTCATCCTCAATGACTACATGCTAACACCACCCAGAGTTTGCTCTCCGACAGAGTACCTATCCTTACTGATATTAGCTAACCTGAATTCTTTTTTTTTTTTTAAAGTAACCAAAAAGGTATTTATTTTGTGTGTGTGTGTGTGTGTGTGTTAAACAGCTTCTTTTTTTTTTTTTACTAATTTATTCTTGTTACATCTCAATGTTTATCCCATCCCTTGTATCCTCCCATTCCTCCCCCCCCCCCCATTTTCCCATTATTCCCCTCCCCTATGACTGTTCCTGAGGGGGATTACCTCCCCCTATATATTCTCATAGGGTATCAAGTCTCTTCTTGGTAACCCGCTGTCCTTCCTCTGAGTGCCACCAGGTCTCCCCCTCCAGGGGACATGGTCAAATGTGAGGCACCATAGTACGTGAGGAAGTCATATCACACTCTCCACTCAACTGTGGAGAATATTCTGACCATTGGCTAGATCTGGGAAGGGGTTTAAAGTTTACCTCCTGTATTGTCCTTGGCTGGTGCCTTACCTGAATTCTTATTCATGTTCTATGTAATAAAAATAAAATAAATTACATAATATCTTCTTTTCTCATCCCAAACCCTCTGATTTACCCTTCCTTGCCCTCTTTCAAATTCAAGCCCTTTTTGATCATCAGTAATATATATATTTTTGATCATCAATATTGTGATCAGTAATATAATATATATCAGGAATATATATATATATATATATATATATATATATATATATATATTTCTAAATATATAAATGTAACCTACCTTATGGGTATGGCTTCTAACATTCCTAGGAGACACCATCTCATAGCAAACTCCCTGGTCCTCTGGCTCAAATATTCTTTCTGCCTCCTCTTCTACCATGACCCCTGAGCCTTAGGTACAGGAGTGTTTATAGAGGTGTCTACTGAGGCTGTACTCTACAACTCTGGATTTGGATTGTTTGTTGTTTCCTGTAATAATTACTGTTGCAAAAAGAAGTGAGGGCTACAATTATCTGTAGGTATAAGGATAAATATTTAAAATGAAAGCTCTAGAGCAAAAACAAGAAATAACACCCAAAAGCTCAAACTCAGAACTGAAATCAATAAAATAGAAACAAACAACAACAACAAAAGATCAGTGAAACAAGGAATTGGTCCACCGGGAAAATCAGTAAAGTTGACAAATCCTCTGCCAAATTAACTACAAGTCCAGAGAAAAGACCCAAATGAATAATATTAGAAAAGAAAGGGGAACCAGAACAACAGGCATCAAGAAAATCCACAGAATTGTATGGACATATGTCAAAAAGCCTATACTCCATAAAATTGGAAGATCTAAAATAAATACGTAATTTTCTCTATACATACCACCTACCAAAGTTAAATCAAGATCAGAGAAGCAGCTTAAACAGACCTATAACTCTTATTAAAATAAAAGCAGTACTAAAAAGTCTACCTACAGGGGGAAAAAGCCCAGGGCAAGATGAATTTAATGCAGAATTCTACCATACCTTCAAAAAGGAATTAACGCCAGTATTCCTCTAACTATTCAACAAAGTAGAAACAGAAGGAACATTGCCCAACTGATGTTACCAGGCCACAGTTACACTGATACCTAAACTACATACAACAAAGAAAGAGAATTGTAGACCAATTTTCCTTATGAACTTAAATGAACTTTCGATAAAATGCTTGCAAACTGAATGCAAGGACACATCAAAAGCATTATCCACCATGATCAAGTAGGTTTCATTCCTGAGATGCAGGAATGGCTCAATATACCTAAATAGATGAAGATAAAACCTCATATATATGAGTTGAAAGGGGGAAAAAAACCACATGATCATTGTCTTAGATGCAGACAAGTTCTTTGAAAAAAATCCATCAACCCTTAATGATAACAAGGAATACACGATAAAGGTATTTTACATCAAGCCCATAGCCAACTACAACCTAATGGAGAGAAAGTCAAAGCAATTCCATTGAAATAAGAAACAAGACAATACCTGTTCAAAATGCCACATGAAGTCTTAGCTAGAGCAGTAGAACAACGGAAGTAGATCAAGGGGGTACAAATTAGAAAGGAAGAGGTCTAAGTGTCTTTACTTTCAGATGATATGACAGAATGCATAAGAGGCCCTAAAGATCCTACTATGGAATTCCTATAGCTGAACAACGCTTTCAGCAAAGTCCTGAACACAAGATTAGATTTAAAAACTCAGTAGCCCTCCTATATACAAATGACAAATATACTGAGGAAGAAATCACAAAACTGCACCCTTCACGATAGCCTCAAATATAAACTATCTTGTGGTAATTTTACCCAAGCAAGCAAACTACTTAGATGATTTGAAAACTTCAAGTCTTTGAGGAAAGAAATTGAAGAAGATACCAGACGATGTAAAGATCTCTCATGTTCATGGATCAGTAGAATTAATATAGTAAAAATGGCCATCCTACCAAACGTTCCGTCGAATGTTTGGCTGTGGGTCTCTGCATCTGCTCCTATCAAGTACTGGATGAAGCCTTTCCGATGACAATTACGCTTCAGTCCAGTGTATGAGTATACCAGGGTATCATTAGACATCATATCATCGACTTTTTTTTCCTGCCAGTCATATTTGGTGCTTTCCTAGGTCTCTGGGATTTCTATCCTATGGTTCCTAGCCATCCAGGTGGCTCAGCAATTAAAGACTGGCTCACAAGCAAAAATCTATTTTCAGTTAAAAGAATGTAATTTGATACCATGTACTCCAGACTAAGAACTCAAGGCAGCTCCTGAGAGCCCCCTGTTAGAGGACTAGTTTTCAAGAAGGTGCCATGCAAGGTTCAAAGGAGGGAAGCAACCAACACTCCAACCCAGTTATGACACCTATGAACCATAACAATTGCTTATATTGCACAATGACTCTAGGGGTGCAGTAGTGGCATGAATACACTGACAGTTACCAATAGCTCTCTAATTGAACTTAAGACATACTCAACAAAAGGAAAATCATCCTGCTAGAAACCTAGCCAGCCACTCATGGATAGTGCAGTCATAGATCTTGGAGAAGATCCTACAACTGCTACCTTACTAATCAAAATCTTTACTACTGGAATGAGACAGCACAGCACTGGAGCATCTGGTTGAGTCTGCAGCCTTCATGGTAGCCAGGAAACAGAGAAAACAAGAGTCTGGCGACACTTGAGGCCATGCACTAGTATCCTACTTCCCCCAATTAGTAGTCAAGTCTAAGAAGCGACGGAACTGCCATTTAGGACATATACCTTAAATGGATATATTAGCATTTGTTCCTTCAACTATAACATAGCTGAGGAAAACAATTTAAAGTTAAAGAGGGCATCTCGTCATGTTTTTGTGTTCACTGGGCAATGATCAAGCAGTCCTGTTATTTGGGCCTTAAATAAGTTGGGATGCAACATCAAGGGAGGATTGCAGGGCAGACTACTCCCTTCATAGGCCAGGAAGATAAAGATGGCGTGACCTCACATGTGTTTGAAGCATAAAAGGTTGAACTCAAACAAGTAGAAACTGTATAGTCAACAGAGTTTGGGAGTTAAAGATGAGTACAAGTTGTTGGCAATGGTTCAAAGCACACTTTCTGCATGGCAAGAGGAATGATATATCCTCTCATTGTTGTTAAGGCAAACATAATATGCTGTCAAATATTAACATCCTATTTGATAGTAAAGTTCCTTAATTTTAGGAAAGAGATTGTAACATTCAATAGTGAACAGGAAATTTATATAGTTTGAACAGTTTGGTTTGTTTGTTTGTTTGTTTTTGAAGCTTTGGTTTCTTTTTTTTTTTAATTTTTCATTAATTTATTCTTGTTACATCTCAATGGTTATCCCATCCCTTGTATCCTCCCATTCTTCCCTCCCTCCCATTTTCCCCTTATTCCTCTCCCCTATGACTGTTCCTGAGGGGCATTACCTCCCCCTGTATATGCTCATAGGGTATCAAGTCTCTTCTTGAACAGTTTTATTATACATATATTATAAGCAATATTGGTGTTAAACAATTATCTACTATATGACTTTTCTTTTCTTATAAACTTCTCTTAAGTTACCTCCATAAACATCTATAGTTCACCTAATAAATATCATTACTTACCATGACTTTTATTCAAACTTATATTTAAATTGATTGGTTTCAATTTATAAACAGAAACTGCAAAAGCTAACAAATTGATGAAAAATATTTAAAATTTTAGTGAAAATAAATTGGGTTGAAACATGATAGATAGATCGATCGATAGATAGATAGATAGATAGATAGATAGATAGATAGATAGATAGATCAATGACAAATGATAAAATAGACATAAAAAGCATATGGTAGGTATATAGGTAGATGACAGATATTAAATTAGAGAGATGCACTAAGGACAAATTGATATATGATAGATCATATATACATAGAAGATTAATAATGTCAGGTAATAGAAAGATGATATATAGATAGATAATACCTGTATACAAATAAATGTAGCTTATAAAGAGACATAATGGCTATGAAAAGATGAATGATAGATAATAGAAAGATAAACAACAGAAAAGCAAATAGATATAGCTAATAGATTTCAAATTACACAGACAGATGATAGACTAGAAAAGAGAGTTTCTAGAGGCTACTAGAGCAAGCTCCAGAGTATAAGACTAGACATTTTGGAAGTCTGATGCCCAAGGGTAAGAAAAAGAAAAGAGAGCCTGTTCTGAGTGAGAAAGAGGGTGAGAGAGCTAGAGAAAGACCTTCATCTTTCTGCCCTTTTACTCCATCTAATCCCACAGACAACTGAATGTCCCACAAACACATGGAAAGTAGATCTTGCATTCTGTTCACTGACTTACCTAACCATCTCCTCACTGACACACTGTGTAAAATAGAATAGTTCTAAGTTCCCTTAATAACACATATCTTCTTCTCGCTCATAGACAAATGTGTGTGTCTATTCCTTTTGAACTGTGATTTTTTTTATCCATTATATTTAATTATCCTTGATGTGTTTGGGACAGAGTAAATAACTATAGAGGTAGCTAATAGAGAATGCTTTGACAATACAAAGTCCTTCTGAAAGGAATTATTGAGTTTTCTCACAGGAAATGAGTCAGCATTTGGAAATGTTTTGTGTTGACCATGACTGAAGCAGTTCTGCATGGTAAATTTTCCATTTGCCTATTTTTGTACAAAAAAACCAATTGAGTTGCTTGACATTTTAGTGACTCTAGAGGGATGCCTTTTGTTGACAATAAGGGTTAGGAATTTTTTTTTAACCATAAAGTAAAGAAATCTGGAGCTTAAAGGTAAAGAAATGTTCCTATTAAAAATTATTGAAAAGACTGAAACACCAACAAAGGACCTTCCATGATCTGTACCTAGGCCCCCTAAGAGGATGTAACCAATGGACATCTCAGGATTCACATGTGTCCCCTGGTGAGGGGACCAGGGGCTCTCTCTGATATGGACTATCTTGGCCCTTTTCAATTACTTCCCCCTGGCAGGACTACCTTGCCAGGCCACAGGGGATAAAGACACTCAGTCCTGATAGGACTTGATGAACTGGGGTGGCTGGGAAGGGGGGCTCCTCTCTTCAGAAGAGTAGAGGAAAGGAGACAGAGAACAGGGAGGAAGGGTGAGGAGGGATGGACGTATGACAAGAATGTAACATGAATAAATAAATAAATGTTTAAAAATATTCAACCTTACATTTGCTCAACCATGTTCATAGCTGCCTTATTCATAATAGCCAGAACCTGGAAACAGCCTAAGTGTCCCTCAGTAGAAGAATGGATAAAGAAACTATGGTATGTTTACACTATGGAATACTACTCAGCTATTAAAAGCAAGGAATTCTCGAAATTTGTGGACAAATTCATTGAGCTAGAAATGATCATAATGAGTGAGTTAACCCAGAAGCAGAAACAGTCAAATGGTATATACTCACTTATATCTGGACACTAGCCCAAGGGGCATGTCCCATGAAAGTCTTCATGAACCAGGAAGGTGGGACAAAGGGGAGGACATCCTACTGGGACTCTAGGTGAGAGAAGCATGGGAGAATGAGGAAATAGAAGGATCCAGAGCATCCTAGAAACCTACAAGAAGAACATTATGATGTGCGGATCTGGGTCCAGGGGTCCTGCACAAACTATGGCATGAGCCAAGGACAATATAGGCAGTAAACTTTGAACCCCTACCCAGATCTAGCCGATGGACAGGACATTCTCCACCATTGAGTGGAGAGTGGGGTCTGACTTTCATGCAAACTCTGGTGCCCCATTTTTGACCATGTCGCCTTGATGGGGAGGCCTGGTAGCACTCAGAGGAAGGGTAGCTGGTTACCAAGAGGAGACTTGATACCCTATGAGCATATACAGGGGGAGGAGGTCCCCCTCAGTCACAGAGATAGGGGAGGGGAGTAGGGGGAAAATGGGAGGGAGGGAGAAATGGGAGGATACAAGGGATGGGCTAACAATTGAGATGTAACATGAATAAATTAATAAAATATATAAAAAAGAAAAAATATTCAACCTTAATATAAAAAAACTTTTATACCAGTTCTGAAAAACAGAGTCAAGCATTTAAGATATATAGTGGTTATATCTTCTTTCTTTCTTTTTTCTTCTATATGTTGATAATTAAGCTTTAAAATATAGTTTACTACTCTCTACTTTCCTGAGATGTGTACTTCCCTGGAAAGGAATCTTTAATAAAATACTGCAATATGTAAAACACTAAGCTATTGGAGTTCAAGAAAATAAAGGCGTTCATAAAATTGTTGCCTACCTCAGTGTCTCAAAGAATATTTCCTAGGCTTTAGTTTTTGTCTACAAAGTTCAGCATTTCAAAGTGAGTTTGAGTGTGTGTGTGTGTGTGTGTGTGTGTGTGTGTGTGTGTGTGTGTGTGTATGTGTGTGTGTGTCTGTGTTTTGGGATGTGGGATGTACTATGTTCACAAATAACTATAAGACAATACAAGTGTTTATTTTATCTTCCAAAATTTCCCTTTTATGTATAAAGTAAGTTAGCATTAATCTTTTTATTGATTATACAGCATACTAAGCTTATAAAAAACACTTTTCCCTCTAAAATAGTATTAAGGTTTTGCCAAATTTACTGACAATAAATCAAAATAAAATTCTTTGGATTGTTAATATTCAGTAGTGAACTTAAAATCAATTCTTTCTGGTGTGCAGGCAGATGAGATTTTTTTAATAGAGCTCTAGAAAGTGTCAGTTGGGCCCCCCCCCCTTCCAGTGGTCATAAATCTCACACTGATACTACATACAGACCAGAATCTCGTGGATTTCAAGGTTTGTCTTTGAACAGTGCATATTGTCCCTTCCCTCTGCAATGTGTGTGTGTGTGTGTGTGTGTGTGTGTGTGTGTGTGTGTGTGTTCTTTAAAACTTTTCACTTTTGCAGTCAATACATTACTAGTTGATGTAAATTGTTCCTTAAATTTCTCTACCAAAGATGTACCCATTCTTTTTTGAGTACAAAAGTGTAGCTGATTGAGCAGTAATCAATCCCAAGTTTAGGGAACTAAACTAAGATTTCACTCCCTTAACTGACAGAAGTGAATTCATTTTTCATTTTTATTTTATGCAGCAAATGCAAAGTAAAGAATATAATCTCTCATGTACCCTAAGCTTAACGATAACTCCGACAATGTTTGGAATTTAATCATAAACAACCTAGTAATCTCTGATGAGAATAAATAAACATCAAGCCAGATATTTATATATAGTGAAGCATTCCAAGGACTTCCACTAGTCTATAAAATCCCTGGCCAAGGGAGGACTAGATGGCTAGGCTATATGGGGGAAGTGATAAACTTTCTTTATTACCACAGAGACGGTTGCTAGTTTTCCTTCTGGACTTTCACCAAGCTAAATTTGAATTTGAATTTTAATTTAAATTTCACAGCCTATTGCATTTCTATTCTTATAGGAATATTTTCCTGATCATTTTCATTTCCATTTGAAATAATGATTGAAAGGGGATGGAATTCAACAGAAAATGGATAATCAAAGTGGGATACATACACACAATGAACATTTATTTACTCGACTATTTCCCCTAACCGTGCTGCTTTGTCTTGCCTCAGTAGAAGATGCCAAGGCTGGTGGATACCATGGGAGGCCTCCCCTATTCTGAAGAGAAAAGGAGGAGGAGTGGAATGGTGGAGAGGAGAGGTGAGGAACGACTTAGGGGACAGTAGAAAGGGGAAACTGCAGAGACATGTAAAGTTAATTAACTTTTTAAAAGTGAAACTATGAAGGTAACTGAATGGAACTAGAAAGGATTAAGTGAGGTAACCCAGTCTCAGAAAGGCAAAAACGTGACAAGTTCTCTCTCATATACAGTCTCTGACTTTTATTTTTTTAAATATCTTTTTTTATTAATTCATTCATATTACATCTCAATTGCTATCCCATCCCTTCTATCCTCCCATTCCTCCCTCCCTCCCATTTTCCCCTTACTTCCCTCTCCCCTATGACTGTGACTGAGGGGAACCTCCTCCCCTGTATATGCTCATAGGATATCAAGTCTTTTCTTGGTAGCCTGCCATCCTTCCTCTGAGTGCCACCAGGTCTCCCCATCCAGGGGATGTGGCCAAAAATGGTGCAGTCTCTGACTTTTAATGTTTGCTGCATGTAAATAAAAAGAACGAACGCTCTCAATTTCCCCACATGATTAACTAGAATGTTCTCAACTTTCTTCTGAGATTGCTAGGAAATTTTCATATTGTTAAGAAACTAGGACAATGCAACACTGATCTGGTTTCTGCCACCTGTTTTCTTTAAGCTAAAAAATTCTTTTAAATCAGGAAAGCACGTAAAACAAAACCCACAGGAGAGAAGGGCAGAGCGGGAAGGACAGAGGAGCAGATGCAATTCCATCCTGAGGCAGCTATCAGAGTTTCAGGTATGATGACTCACTGGCTGAAAGAACACACAGTCCCTGACTTATCTTTATTCTTCTGTCTCCTCTTTATTTAAATTTGACTTCCTGCTGTCTCTTTTCCTGCATACATTTTTGGAATTGCAAACTTGTCACTTCTTACTCCTCATCTAAATTATTCTATGTCTCTGAATTTTGTATCTTGGTGAGATAAAGAGCCCCAAAACTCTTTTAAGTATTTCCCCATTCTGAGATCTAAACACAAGCCTCTTCCATGCCCCAGGCTTGAACTAGGTTGTGCAGTTAATAACATTGTGTCCTACACGGTGGTCATCTTAAAAGCTCAAGGCTCAGTCTGCGATTTATTTCATTCTTGCATCAATCTCTGTACAATATTTTTTTTGTCATGAACCAGTGACCCCAGTGTCACCACCTTCCTCCTTTTAGCCTAATATACAAGTAATGTTTGTATTAGCCTTATGGTATCATTAAGGTCCATAATCATATAGCTGTGGTTTTGATGGTGAGGACTCCAGAAATGTGGAACAGTCAATCAAAGTATTAAAATGGTTAGCCTTTGAGCTAATTTAATTGCCACTTGCTTTTGCATGTATTCATGTACGTGTGCATGTATGGACTCTCCTGTACCTGTTTTAAGTGTACATGTGCAGGCATGACGTCAACATCAGGTGCCTTCCTCAATTACTCTCCACCTTGCTTTATGAAACAGGACCATTAACTGAATCTGACGCTAAGTGATTAGGCTAGACTCATTGGCCACAAAGTCCCATAGACCAACCTGCCTTTGTGCTCCAAGTGCTGGGATTACAGGTACATGGTGTGGCCCTGGCATTTATATGTGTGCTAGGGATCAAATCAAACCCAGGCCCTGGCATTAATGCAGCCAGCATTTTACAAGTCAAGCCATTTTTATTGCTCTGCTACATATTTTTATCAATTCATTTTTGGACTCATTTGTAAAGAATATTTATTTTTCTCTGAGATAGGGAAGTAGAATCCAACACAAATGCTGAAGGATTTTATTTTTTAATATAGGGTTTAAAAACTGTGGCTGTATACTGTGCTTTGCAGATTCTGACAGTTTTGATCTTACAGATAAAGTACAGCACCCAACCACAATTCACTCTCAAGGCCATTTGCCTCCTTGTTCCATCCTCTTCAGCATTATATGGCTTTGCAAGTAATAAAAGTAAAATGACAGAATCATAAATCCCAAGATTCAGAAAGCCTTTTAAAGGTCACATTGCTCCACATTTTATAACTTGGACAAATATCTGCTACACCTTATAAATTTGACATTGTTTACTGTGAATTGGTGAAGATTTGTAATCAAACTTCACTAATATTTTACGCTAGAAAATTAGTCAAATATCTTTTCAGTGTTATTGTGAAACTATTGAGTGTGTGTGTGCACACGTGCACATATGTGTGTGTGTGTGTGTGTGTGTGTGTGTGTGTGTGTGTGGTGTATGCCCAAATTCTCATAGTCTAAATATTCAGAATAGTCATGAGGTAAAAATAAATGTCTGTCCAGTGACAAAATGATAAATAAAACAGGATACTACGAATACAGCAAAAATATCATTTGGCTACAAATACAATGAATGTGAAAAAGAGTTATGTTAAGCATGTTATACCTTTAAAACACTTTAATAAGTAAAAAAGATCAGTCACAAATAAATAATTATCTACCTTATTTATATTTAGTATTTATAAAGTGAAAATCTTCCTGTTTGTTTTTGTTTTGTTTTTATTTTTGTGGGATTTTTGGTTTTTGTTTTTTTGGGGGGGGGTTGGTTTTTCAAGACAGGGTCTCTCTGTGTAGCCTTGGCTTTCTTGGATTCACTTTGTAGACCAGGCTGGCCTTGAACTCACAGTGATCCACCTGCCTCTGCTTCCTGAGTGCTGGGATTAAAGGCGTGTGTCACCAGGCCATTTTTTAAACTAAACTTCCAATATAAATCTTAGAGAAAATCTAAGATATATTTTTTACTTTTCCCAACAATTATATTTTGAATCTCATTTTTTCTGACATATTCGAAGGTTAGGTGCAGATACTATGTTACCTTTCCATAGGCCAAAAGACCAGACACAGACTGTGTAGTAAGTTTTCCCCTGTGATTATAGAATAATGTCCTATTTAAAACTGTAAGTAAAATAATTTCACAGACTAGATAGCCACTTTAGTAAATAGTGAGTAAATAGAATATTTACTGAGAAAGTATCAGGGTCTGAGTTCTAATTCCCAGGAAATGTGTGATTTTTAACTGACAATTTAACACAATCTGAAATCACCTGTAAAGTGAGTCTCGATGAGGGATTGTCTGGTTCAGGGTGGTGTGCAGCCATTTCTATAGGGCATTGCATCCATTTGGGTGTATGCACCCTTGTGGGCTGGTCCTGTGCTCGGGGTGCACATGGAGCCAGAGCAAAATGTATCATGTCCTGTGTAATCATTCTGTATTTTCCCCTTAAGTTAAGATTTAACTAAAGATGGACCTAGACTGATTGATGGCCATCAAACCCCCATAATCTTTCTTTTATCCCCTGTTCCCAGTGGCTGAGATTGTAGGTATGTGTGCAACTACACACAGTTTTGTAAATGTTTCCTGGTGTTCCAATGTTTATACATTCTCACCAGCAGTTGTTACTTTCCTTTAAAAACTAAAGCTTCAAAATGAGTACTTCTTTCTGTGCCTGGATTTTTAAAAATCTATTCAGTTATTACAATCAACATATACCAGCTCTACAACTTAAGTGATCACATTGTGATTTTCCATGTAGGTCACTACACTGCCTTGAACATGTTCACAAAGACACATTATATTCACCTTTCTATGTCCAGTTTTTGTTCGTGTGTTTTGGTTTTGCCTTGCCATGATGTTTTCAAATTCCACTCCTTTTTTTGTTTAATGGTATCTAATTGTATCCTTTATAATTTTATAGTACACTATTGCATCCATGTGTCCTAGTTCTTTACCCTCTCATCTTTTCACAGATACTTCCATTGATTTACATTGTGGAAGGTAAAGTGTGTCTCAATAAATAGGGTTGTCCATGGTTTTCATTATTTTGCCTTTGTAGTAGGTAGTGTGTATGCCGACTTTAGATTTTTCTTTATTTTGTCCCTATAGTAACTCTGGTTTTGGTCTTTGGAGAACCCTTTATATTATCTTTAACAATGACTATGATGGTTTATGTTTGGATTTCATAGGCAGTGAGTAAGTGTTGCACCTTTTCTCCTCATCACTCATTTTATAGCCATTCTGACTATTCAATATCGTTCATTCATTTGTTCTTTGAGAACTTCATATATGTACACATTACACATTTGCTCTTGTTACTGAGGGCATTGAGCACTTTCTTTTTCTTTTTTTTTTTTAATAGGACAACTAAAACTGGTTTTAGTCCATATTTTAGGATGAGGAAAACAAAATGTAAAATAAGTCATAAGAAATGCTCTCTTCTATTATCTCAAACCATTTTGAATGTTGTACAAAAGGCTCACAAAGCAAATATAAACTGCTTCAACACGTCTTTTGTAAATTCTGCTGCAGAAAATGCAACATTAGCAAACATACCACTTTCTTTTGTACCAATTTTAAAAGAAGTACTGAATTACATGTTTGTTGAATTACATGTATGTTGCTCATACATGTCTGTTCACTTTTAATGAGATCACCACCAATACGTCTTTCTTTCTTTTTTTTTTTTTTTTTTTTTTGGCAGTTTTTGTGGTTTTATTTAAACACAAATAAAACACGCACTGAAGCCATCTACTCATTTTCTTCACTGCGCAGCCTGGCGTTGGGATTGGTGACTCTGATGGCCAGCTGTGCCACTCTTTCTACGATGGCTTTTCGGTTCTTGGAGGAAACATTGTGACTAATCTCAGCACAGTAAGATTTGTTGCACATCAGCAGCACTTCCGGCTCCTTGAAATTGTGGACCAGAAACTTCCGGAAGCCGCTAGGCAGCATGTGCTTGGTCTTCTTGTTGCTCCCATAACCAATGCTGGGCATCAGGATCCGGCCCTTGAATCTTCTCCGCAACCTGTTGTCTGGGTTTCCGATAGTTTCGCTTAATTTTGACATATCGGTCTGACTGGTGCCTGATGAACTTCTTGGTCCTCTTTTTAACGGTCTTAGGCTTCACCAGAGGCCGGAGGGCAGCCATGATGCTGCAAAGGAGATGGCAGCCACCTCACCACCAATACTTCTATTACTTTCCTTAACTTTATTTTTATGTTAAGCCAATGTCTGTCATGCAGGCACCAAAAACATTACAGTAAATTACACAGGGTTGTAATCTAGCTTAGAGTCTAGCTTCTTGGAATCCGCCACTTTTCTAGCTGCTTTCATGGAGTCTTCCTGAACTACAGAACCATGATTGGCACGAATTACAAACATACCTGCTTCAATACAAACATTTCTCCGGTCTGCTCCATTAAAACATCTACGTGCTTCATAATAGGGCCTTCGTGGATTTTCAATATATCTAATCTTGCCTGTTCATTGGGTAAATCAATATGTATTTTTCTATCTAATCTTCCCGGATACAGTAAAGCAGGATTTAGTACATCTGGTCTGTTTGTAGGCATGATCATTTTAACTCTGTGCAGAGTATCAAATCTGTCCATTTGATTTAATAATTTCATTTAAAGTTCTTTGAATCCTTCTGTCAGCTGACGGACCCTCAGAAAGCAAACACCCACCAATAACCATCTATCTAATCCATGAAAATGATATATAGCTGATGGTCCCTGGCATAGTTAAACACTTCTCTAATCAAACGAACACTCTCACCAATGTACTTGTCTACAATAGAACTAGATACACCCTATAGCAAGTTTTCCTAGTGCCCGGTGGTCATATATCAAGCAGCCTTTTCAGTACATTATTCCTACATGCTGGAATAATTCTGGATTTGTAAGAGGTAATTCTATTACCTCCTTAAATTCCAGAATCTGTTCTGACAGCCCTCCAATCTCAGAATAAGAAACACTTCCAGGGTCCTCATGAGACATGTTGTAAACCAACGGATCCACCTCTCTTGGCAAATACATGATTGTTGTGTGGTCACATCCAAAGCAACTATTGATCTTGGTTTGACCTTACTTTTATTAAGCTACTGACAACAACCTACGATATACATTTATCCATTTGTTGCTTTAACAATGAATTTATCTTCTGTTAACTGTTTAAGCACTTCACCCACAGTCTGCCCATCACTTTGAAGTGCCTTCAGACCATTTTCAGACTTTTCATACTTCTTGATAAGTTCTTTTAATTGTTCCCTTGGCTCCTTAAGATGGCCTTCAATCTCCTTGTGTTCTGGCAGCTTCTTGGGGTTGTCCTGAAGTGCCTTATCTCTAGGCTCCGCCATGATAAGAACTAATGGCTCATAGGGGATGCCGGGAATGGCCATGGTAGCCCAGACAAAGCATTTTCTTGTGTGTGTTGCCACTTGCACTTCCTGTTGAAGGTGTGTGTGTCTGGATCATTGCCTTGTTATTTACTTGTCATCTGTTTGTTGATTACTTTATTTCTTTATCCTGGATAATAATCTATCCAATGAAGAATGGGCAAAGATTTTTCCCTATTCTGAATATTGTCTCTTCTCTATGGTGATTATTGCCTTGGCTTTTTAGTTTTATTTAATCCTATTTGCCAATTTTTGTTTGTTTGCTTGCTTTCTATGGTGTTGGAGTACTGTCCAAGCAATCATTGCAAAGTCCTATTTCTGAAGTGTTTTTCCAAAGTTTACCTGTTCAAGGTCAATGTTTTATACCTTACATTAATGTCTTTGATCAATTCTGAATTAACTCTTCTGCAGCTGTAGAAATCAGGGTACAGTTTCATTCTTCTACATGGAGAAATCCAGTTTTCTCAACAGCATTTTCTTCTATCAGAAATATTTTAATACAATACATTCTGGTTATAGTTCTCCCTCTCCCAACTCCTCCAATTCCTCTCCCCCACATATCTGAATCCACACTCTTTCTGTCTCTGTAAAACAGTTTCTGTGGTTTAAAGCACTGGCTACTCTTCCTGAGGTCCTGACTTCAATTCCCAGTACCCACATGGTGGCTCAATAGTATATAATTTTGTAACACGTGTTTGGAGACCTTTATTAAAGATTATGTGGAAGTAACTATGGGTTTATTTCTTTGTCCTTTACTTTTATGTTAGAAGTAAGAATAAACACAAATTACATTGCAAGCTAGCTGATTCGTGGGGCGTTCTCACTAGGGTTATACTTCAGAATACAACAACTGACGCAACAATGAGTAATTTGAATGAAAGTACCATAATTTACTTAACAAATCATGATTTATCTTCATTATTTTCGTGTCAAAACCCTAGCCTCCCTCTCTCTTAAGGCTTCACCATTATTTTGCCAGACTCTTGATTTATGCTTTCCTGCAAACTTTGCAATCAATTACACATTAAATCCACTGTCTGTGTGGTTTGCCTTTTGCACTCAGGAGACTCACAGCCTGCCTTTGAAAATGAGAATTCATAGAAATGAAACTGTTTTGTTCCTTGACTTTGACCTTTAAATTCTAGCTTTGTAGCAGTCTGTCTAATTTTATTCTGCTGCTTAATTGTCTCAAACACAATCAATAAAACCGCTTTAATAAGAGTTTCTTTAATCCTCAAAGTACCCAACTAAATTTGGAATTTTTACACCGATATTCCCAGAGATCCCCCAATCCTATGCTGTCATTCAGTAGCTTCCATGGTTTTAACTTTCACTAGCATTTCACACCAAAGAGAAAAAAATGCTAAAATGCATTTGCCACATTGGATGCTAAGCTATTTAAAGTTAAATGAAAGCAAAGTGAGAAATTATAATATGAAGGCCAAAAGTAAAATTCTCACATTTGTATAAAAAAATAAAATATATAAATTCAAATATTTGAAGTCAAAGAAATGTGCAATTGCTGTAAGCAACACTGAAACATTTTTGTTAATACATTGTAAAAATTATATACCTTTGGCATTGTACTGGTGTATAGTCTTTTTGAAAAGAAATTGTAAGGCTGTATGTAGCTCACAGAAACCATTGATGTTGGCCCAGCTCAGTTTCTTGTCCCGGAGAACTTATGGCTCTTTTAACCTGCACCTCCCGAGTCTCTGGTTCCATCATGTGCTCCATCTGCTATGGGCCCCCACCTTGATGCTGCCCCTAGTCTCCACCTCTGCAGGATCCAGCTGTCAGCATTGAGCATAGCCCACGCCCATGAGAGGAGGCCTGTGAGGCCTGTCGTGTCTGTCGTGCATTCCCAGCTCTGCCTCCACTTGCCACCTGCTTGATGGCCCACAAGATCCAGTGCCCACAGAAGCAGGAGGCCATCCAGGCCTTGGTGGCCGGCAACAATCTGGTGAATTGAACGGGAGCAGCAGATCTGGCCCTGAGGCGGGAGCAGGAGATCTGGCCCTGAGGACAAAAGAACAGGTGAGCTGACCCTAAGGACACAAGAACAGGAGAGTTGACCCTTATGACGCAGGAGCAAGTGAGCCAGCCCTGGGGACATGGGAGCCTGAGAGCTGGCCCTGCCTAGAGGACACAGAAATGGGAGAACCAGTGCCACCCCAAGGACATGGGAATGGGAGAGCCAGCCCTGACCTGAGGACACAGGAACAGGAGAGCAGGCCCTGCCCTAATGACATGGGAGGGGGAGATTGGGCCTTGCCCTGAGGACAAGAGAGTCCTGATCCAGAGCTCTGAGTGAACTTACCCCAACATCTACACCATGTATGACCTGCTGGAACAAATGAAGGGGCCGGACCTGCAGATTCAAAGACTAAATATCTCCTTGACACCCAGCAACAACAGGATATCCGACAGCAGTCCCAGTGAGGCTCCAGTAACAATAGTAGGGTCTCCAACCAGACTCGTGACTCATAGCAATGAACATTTGAAATTAAACATATGTGGACAAAAGGCTATACTGCGAGATACACTACAGCTTCTGTGACAAGACTTTTGTTTGTTTGTTTGTTTGTTTGTTTTACTGGGGAGAGGAGAGGGATTTTGGTGCATGACGTAAAACATAGACACTGAATAAAAGTAATAAATAAATAAATAAATAAATAAATAGAAGCATTTGAACAGTGCAAAACAGCAAACAGAAGGAAAGCAGCCTGAGAAGGCACAAAGAAACAAAAGCCCACTCATTGACAGATAAATACCATAAAAACACTAAACTGGAAGCCATAATTTATACACAGGGGCCTATAGGGTGAAAAGAGAAGAAAAATAAAATAAATAAAAAGAAAAACAAAAAAAAAATTTAAAAGAAAAAAAGCCCTGACACCACATTGTCAGACAAGGAACCTCCAAGGATGCCACTGAATTCATTTTCTGTTTAACTCAGTTTTCTATGGACCATCAACAGACAGCCAACAATCCTTAAGGATTGTTTCTCCAAGGTGCAGAGACCCACAGCCAAACAATAGGTAGAGCTTAAAGAGTCTTGAGGAAGAGAGGGAGAAAGGATTGAGGGTGCCTGAGAGATCAAGGGCACCACAAGAAGACCTACAGGGTCATTACCCTGGGGTCATTGGAGATAACAGAGATTGAACCCCCAACCAAAGAGCATGTATGGGCTGGACCCAGGCCCCTACACATATATAGCAGGTGTATAAGAGCTTCTTCTTCATGTGGGTCCCCAAAAATTAGAGCAGATGATTATCTCTGACTTTGTTCTCTGTTCTTTCCCATAGCTGGGCTGTCTCATCTGGCTTCAGTGGTAGAGAGTGTGCCTAGTCCTGCTACAACTTGATGTACCAGAGTGTGTTGGTACTCAAAGGGGTAAGGCTTCCCTTCTCTGAGGATAAGAGGGTGGGGGATGAGGGAGGGGTGTGAGAATGGTAATGGGAGGAGAGGAGGAAGGGGGCTGCTATCAGGCTATAAAGTTAAATAAATAAATAGTTTTAAAAAATTGTTTTCCCACTGAAATGCCCTTGGATAAATTAAATTTTCATTTGCAAGTGGTTATCAATTAGAGATATCTTCTAGGTTTGATATGGAGCATTTGTCCACTTCTCTTTTTCATTCTAGGAGTCCACTTGGTGCAGATCCATGGAGGCCTGAGCATGCTGCCACACTCATTGTGACTTCATAAGTACATTGGTCCTGTTGAGATTAGGAAGCCTTGTTTCTTTGATGTCATCCATCCCCTGTCTCTTAGACTCTTTCTTCCTCCTCCCTGAGCCCTGAAGGGAGAGACTGATGGAGACATACTGTTTAGGGCTGAGTGTTCCAATGTCTCTCACTTTTTGCAAAACGTCTAGCTAGCTGTGGGCTTCTGTATTTGTTTCCATCTGCTTCAGGAGGAAGACTCTCTAATGATAGCTACTATGAATAGTTAATAACATAACTGAGAAACTGTCCCTATGGTACAGTCAGGCATCCTTTAGCTATATGCCCAAGAGTAGTATTGCTGGATCTTGGGGCGTAACAATTCCCATCTTCCTGAAGACCCATCACACAGATTTCCGTAGTGTCTAGACACGTTTGCACTCCCAGCAGCAAAAGGTCAGTGTTCCCCCTTGCTCTGCATCCTCACCAGCATGAACTGTTATTTGTGTTTTTAGATCTTAGCCATTCTGACCAGTGTTAAAACGAAAACTCAATATAGTTTCGATTTACATTTCCTTGATGGCTAAGCATGTTGAGCAGTTTCTTTAAGTGTTTCTCAGTCACTCAAGTTTCCTCTTTTGAGAATTCTCTGTTTAGATCTGTACCATTTTTAATTGGGTTATTAGTTTTCTTGATATATTGTTTTTATTTCTTTATATATTTTGGGTATTATCCTTCTATCAACTATGTAGATGGTATAAAGAAAAACTTTACACACTCTGTAGGCTGCTGCTTTGTCCAAATGACACTGTCTTTTGATGTGAAGCTTTCCATGAGAACCCATCTATTAATTTTTTATCTTAGTGCCTGTGATAACAGTATCCTGCACAGAAATTCTTTTTCTATGCCTATGAGTTCAAAACTAATCTCCACTTTCTCTTCTACCAGGTTCAGTGTATCTGGTTTTATGCTAATGTCTTTATTTTTCTTCTTTTATTATTATTTTTTGTCTTTTTTTTACAGATACATTTGTATTATCACACATATATACAATAAACTACCTATAGCAAGAAGAACCAAGAAACAATCAGGAATTATATAACTTATATTCATAGTGTTTTAGCTATTTGTATTTAGCAACCTTGAAGAAAACATCTTTCCTATCTTGGTGCATCTAAAGTTCTGAATGTAAATCAATATCCATCATGTATCATCATTATCAACTTAAAACATCTATCTAGACCTAAAAATATCTTAACCACTAAACAACTAAGCTTAATTGTAAAACTAAACTGTCTGGTCTTCAACCCCATCAGAGACCTGAGAAGGAATAAAATTAATTTCCTGAGTAAACAGGAAGTGCATGTTAGCTGCTTCCAAAATGAGAAAATAACAGAGACAGTTTGCTGCCTGATCACTCACCCAAAACTCTCTATAACATTGGAGCATTATCTTCAGCCTTCTGGCCTAATATATCTGACAGACATATTTGTGAGGCAGGAACTAATGAGGACTTGCTTGCCTGTCTTGGCAAAGTTTGGCCATCAACTCTGCCTGCATCCATGCTTGCCCGTTTTACGGCAGAATTCTGTCTCTGGTAGAAGCAAGGACATTTGCCCAGTGGCTTCTTTGCCACATGTGAAGCCATCTCCATAAAGAGGTTCTTTGACACTCTGAGGTAGGCTGAGTGTTGCCAGAAGTTAACCTGTCTCATTGCCAGTGAATCTTTAAAATAATAATAACATGTTTAAATGCCATATTCTGTATGTTTCTGAAGTTTTTGAAGATCTTATCTAATTATTTTACCTTATCTTTCTATAGAATATATCTATCTGCTGCACCTATGTTCATAACAGCTTTATTCATGATAGCCAGAATGTAGAAACTACCTAAATGTCCCTCAACTGAAGAGTGGATAAAGAAACTGTGGTACATTTATACAATGGAGTACTATTCAGCTATTAAAAACAAAGAAATCTTGAAATTTGCAGGCAAATGGATGGAACTAGAAATGATCATCATGAGTGAGGTAACCCAGAACCAGAAAGACAGGCATGGCACATACTCACTCAAAACTGGATATTAGACACATAATACAGGATAGCTACACTATAATACAGAAACTGAAACGTCAACCAAGGGCCACGTATGATGTGGACCTAATCCCTCTGCTCAGATGTAAAAGCACAGTCTCCTTGTGGGTCCCACAATGTGGAGAGTAGAGACTACCTTGGACATGCACACTAGCCACCGAACTTTGATCACTTCCCCCTAGCAGGGTGGCCTTGCCAGGCTACAGAGGAAGAAGAGGTTACAGGTAGTACAGATGAAACGATATGCTGAGGTCAGATGTTAGGGAAAGAGGGCTCCCCTTTCTGAGGACTCGGGGAGGGAGGGAGAGGGTATGAGGGAGGAAGGGGGGATTGGGATGGGATGGGGGAAATACAATCTGAATGTGAAGATTTTAACCTGCAGAAAAACCAGATTAATTTATATTGCTAATCCTCTATATGGGAATAGCTCTGAGACTGGCTGAGACATGCTTCTTGTTGGCTACAGAACCCCTATGAATTATTATTAGATGCCATTCTTTGTATGACAGGAATGAAGATTTACAGAGGTATTTTTTTCTGCTCGTACAAAGAGCAGAAAACCAGACTTAATTGTTCTGTGCATCGCATACATCTTATACATTTATACTTTTAGGACTGTATAATGCTTGTGAGAAATTATGTTTTCAGAACCAAAGAACTGGACACTGACATTGGATCAGATCAGACAGGATTCATTCACTCAGCATACTGGACACTGACGTCCTGTATCCTTCATGCTTCAGGACCATGTGCTTCAGTTGTTGTTTCTCATCAGAACAGGACAGCTCCCAGGACACCTTCAAAGAAGGATTCCAATCCCAATTGGTCCAGTAATTCAGACCGTCCCACACAGGACTCTAATTAAGCCTGGAATGTCTCAATATTTAGAAACTGGACCACAAATGCTATTCCTATCTTGTTTAATGATTTCCCCAATTTTATTTGGGCCCCTACAAAGGTATTATTTTTCCCAAATCAGCTGTGAGAAACTTTAAGAAAACCATACCCCATTTCCTTTAAGGGCGCATTGAGCAGGTTTTTTGGTTGCTTTCTTGGGCTATAGAGGGTTATTTTCAATGGGAGTTGGTTACAAGTTATTATTGGTCTTATTTAGAGAGAAAACAAGGTTGGACTCAGGAATGACTATCTTTTTCCTTTATCTTCCATTCTTAGGTATGGGGATAGGGGTTGAAAAGAAAGAAGGAGGAATATAGAAATATATAAGGAATATAGAACAAAAAGTAGATTAGTGAATCTACTCCTCAATTTAATGACTCTATCTGTCACTCACAAGGTTACTTTTAATTCACTGGTATAGAATTTTGTATATAGATGCAAAATAAGTTTAATTTGAGATACATTGTATAGAATTGAAATTTAAGATTATTCTTGACACACATTTTATATATTTCTACTCTAATATGAGGTATTATACCCATATAATTCAATTATAATACAAGATTTACTTCCAATACTTTGAAAGTGCTATTGCAGCCTGTTTAGAATAATAAATTACACAGTTAATTGTTAGTTGATCAAATTATGGTCATATCAATTACTAGTCTATTTTTAATCACAAAAATATACACCTTAGGTGCAACAGATAGATATGATCCAGCAATTTTTATTATTCAGGATTGTGTTAATTGTCCTAGTTTGGTTTTGCTTGGTTGGTTTGTTCTGTTTGGTTGGTTTAGTTTCTATATGGAGCAGAAAATTATAATTTGAAATGTGAATGACTGTCAGAATTTTGATGGAGATTTCATTGAATCTGTAGGTTGATTTTGGGTGGCCAGTTTCACTGTAATAATTCTTCTGGTCCATAAGCATGGGAGACCTTTGATCTTCTGCTATCTTCTTCAGTGTTTTAAAGTTGTTATTATACAAATGTTTCATTTGCTTGGTTAGAATTTTTCCTGGCAAAATTTTTAGTTTTGCTTATGTACACTATCATATTACCTGCAAATAAGGATACTCTGACTTCTTCCTTTCCAGTTGGTGGCAGCTTGATCTCTTTCTTTTGTCTTATTTCTCTAGGTAAACCATCAAATACTGTATTGAATAGATATGGACAGAGTGAATAACCTTGTTTTGATCCTGATTTTAGAGAAAATGCTTTGAGTGTCTCTCCACAAAAGTTCATGTCAGTTTTGGGCTTGCTGCAAACTTCTTTTGCCACATTAGGGTATAACTCTTGTATCCATAATGTCTCAAGTGCCTTTATCATAAAGGGGTGATGGGTTTTTTTCCATAGGTCATTTTTTCAACTAGTAAGATGATCTTGTGTGTGTGTGTGTGTGTGTGTGTGTGTGTGTGTGTGTGTGTGTGTGTGTGTGTTTTCAATCTGTTTTAATGGTAGATTACAATTGTCAATTTATGTATGTTGAACCATCCCTGCCTTTATGAAATGAATCTGACTTGATCATTTTGGATGATCTTTTAGGTATGTCCTTGGAGTTGGTTTGCAGGTATTTTATTTAGAATTTTTGCATCTATGTTCATAAGGGAAACTGGTCTGTAATTCTCTTTCTTTGATGGATGTTTATATGGTTTAGGCATCAGGGTAACTGTGGACCCATTTTAAAAAATGTTGGCAATGTTCCCTTTGTTTTTATTTTGTGAGATAATTTAAGGAATGTTGGCATTAGCTCTTTTTTGAAATTCTGAACCTCTGTACCTAGATTGTTGATGTTGTCCTTCCCAGATTTTTAATCACTACTTCTATTTCATTAGGGGAGATGGGTCTACTTAAATCAATTATCTGATCTTAATTTAAGTTTCATAAGTGGTAAATATCAAGAAATGTATCCACCCATTTCTTTTGGATTTTCCAATTTGGTGGAGTACAGGTTTTTAAAGTATATCTTTATGATTCTCTGGATTTCAATATCTGCTTCTATGGTTTCCTTTTTCATCTCTAATTTTGTTGATTTGGATCTTCTCTCTCCACTTTTTGGTTTATTTGGATAAGGGTTTGTCAATATCATTGATTTTCTTTAAAAATCAAGTCTTTGATTCATTGTTTCCCTGTATTGCTTTTATTACTTTATTCATTTGTTTCTATTTTATTAATTTCTGCCCTGATTTTAACTATTTCTTGTCTACTAAGTTTCACTGTAATTTCTTCTTTTTGTTTAAGAGCTTTCATATGTGCTGTTAAATTACTGGTATGAAATATCTCCAACTTTTTTATGTAGACACTTAGTGCTATAAATGTGCCTCTTAGAATCACACTTATAGTGTTCCTTAAGTTTGGGTAAGTTGTGTGTGTGTGTGTGTGTGTGTGTGTGTGTGTGTGTGTGTGTGTGTGTGTGTGTGTGTGTGTGTTTTCATTCAATTCTAGAAATTATTAAAATTTTTCTTAACTTTCATTTTGATACATTTTTCATTTAGTAGTGCCTTGTTCAATATCTATGGGTTTTTTTATTTTGCTGTTGATATTTAGCTTTATTCTGTGATTGTCAGATAGGTTGCAGGGTATTATTCTTGTATCTTGTATTCAAGGTATCAGTTCTTTTATATCTGTTGAGACTTGCTTTGTGTCCAATTTTGGAGAAGTGGTCAGTTTTGGAGAAGATCCATGAGGTGCTGAGGTACAGGTATATCTTTTGTATTTGAGTGAAATGTTCTGTAAATATATTAGGTCCATTAAGTTTATAATATCCATTAACTCCAGAATTTCTCTGTTTAGTTTTTGTCTGGATAGCCTGTATATTTGAGAGAGTGGAATACGGAAGTCTCTCAATATCAGTAAGGATCAATATATGGTTTAAGATATAGTAGTATTTCTTTTACTAAAGTGGATACCCTTGTGTTTGGTGTATAGATATTAAGAATTGCAGTGTGGTTTTGGTCAATTTTCCTTTAATGAGTATGCAGTGTTTATCCCTATCTCTTCTGATTGCTTATGGTTTGAAGTCTACTTTGTCGGGTATTAAAATGGCTACACCAGCAGGCTTCTTTGATCCATTTGCTTAGAATATCTTTGTTCCATCCATTTACCCTTAGGTGATGTCTGCCCTTGAGGTTAAAATATGTTTCATCATTGTAGCAGAAGGATGGATCCTGTATTCACATATATTCTGTTAGTCTCTGTGTTTTTATTGGAGAATTGAGATCATTGATGTTGAGAGATGTCAAAGAGCAGTGTTTGTTGATTCCTGTTTGTAAGTGGTGTGTAGGTCCTTGTGCTCACAGTTAAGCACTAGGGAAACAAGAAATGTTAAGCACGCAGCATTTTCTCTTCAAAACAAAAGATGTCTCACCTGTTTTTTTTCCCAGAAGGCTAGGAACAGAGATGGTTAATAGCCTGGTAGCTTCTTAGCTATCTATGGTAACAGGCCATCCCAGCTCCCCCAGATCTACATATTTGTCCATTTGTTTCAGTCAATCTAAAGTTTATCTTCCTCCAGACACTTGCCATGAGTTGTTTACCTTGAACCTGCTTCTCTAATTAATCTATAGAACATATCTTTATCTTTATGGAAGATATCACTTGGACATTACAAGAGTTTTGTTCTTGTGGGACCTGAAGTAAGTATCTTGCGTGAAAAAATATACTTAAAGCATTTGCAACAGTGTTATAACATCCACGCTAGCTAATTTTATAAACATATTAGGCAATTTGGATTCTATAATTTGTTACAATGTAAGAAATGCCTTAATATAATGAAAGCAAGTCTTTGTTATCTGGACTCCACAAGTGTTAATGATAGTAAAATTTTAATTATGGTTAATTAAAGTATAGCTTTACTAGGTAGATAATAGAACAGAGGACCAAATATGAGTCTTATACCAAGAGCTGCCATTGGAAAGTAGTTGCTAAAATGTACCAGATGTTTTTTAATGACATCAGAGTGGAGAATAAAATAGTTTTAGCAAATATAACTGATTTCACTGATTAAAAAGTAGTAATTATCACTCACTGTAACTAGCACAGCAACAGATCGCTAACCCATCAATGCATTATAGAGTAGTACTCTGAAAAAGTTTCCAAAGTTAACTTTTAAACCTAGTAAGGACAAGTTAAATGCCTTAAAGCATATTAATCTTGATACCCTATGAGCATATACAGGGGAAGAGGTCCCCCTCAGTCACAGTCATAGGAAAGGAAAGTAAGGAAGAAATGGGAGGGAGGGAAGAATGGGAGGATACAAGGGATGGGATAACAATTGAGATGTAATATGAATAAATTAATAAAATGTATTTTATAAAGGTAATATAATATGCATAACTGTTATTTATAATTTTTCTATAGTAAAATGCATATGTAATTGTACAACAAAGGCCTTAGTTGTTAAGTTGAAAAATATGAGACATATCTGACAGTGCCATACATGATGAAATTATAGTAATATCTATTGTATAGATTCATTGAGAAAACCTTATACAGACATGGTCTGTGTGCTAGGAGTCAACCTCCATGCTATCTCCTGTAGTACAGGGCATAGATAAGGTGGTCTATGTTGATTTGAAACACATTTTTTGAAGAAAAGATCATCCTAAGTCTATGACTTACCAATTGAACAAAAATAACTAATAAAAGCTAGGTTAAACATGTCAAAATATATGGACATGGGACCCTTCTTGACCTAGACCCCCTACTCAGATATAGCCTATAGGCATCTCAGGATCCATACGGCTCCCCTAGTAAGGGGAGCAGGGGTTGTCCCTGACATGGACTTTGTTGCCTTCACTTTGATCACTTCCCTCTGGAAGAGAAGCCTTACAAGGTCATGGAGGAAGAGCATGCAAACAGTCCTAATGAGACTTGATAGGCTGGGGTCAGCTGGCAGGGGAGGAGGGCTCTCCCTCTCTGGGAACTAGAGGAGGGGAAGAGGGGGAGGAGGGAGGGACAACGGGATCAGGAGGAGATGATAGAGGGGGCTATAATTGGGTTATAACGTGAATAAACATCTTAAATTTTAATTTTAAAAACTAAAAAGAGGAGCTGGAGAGATGGCTCAAAGGTTAAGAGCACCCTCTGTTCTCCCAAAGGTCCTGAGTTCAATTCCCAGTAAACCACATGGTGGCTCACAACCATCTATAATGCAATCTGGTGCCCTCTTCTGGTGTGCAGGTGTATATGCAAGCAAAACACTACATAATAAATCTTCAAAAAAAAGAGAGAAAAGAAAAAATCAGTGGTGAAACAATATAATGTAAGCATATAGAATACTGATCAAGAGAATGCCTCTAGTTCTCACGAACGTATGATAGGCATTTAGTTCTAAATGTACTACATTATCATTTTAACCTTCAAATATTGTTAGAATGTAAAAATTATTTACCTACCTTTTCATATTGAGATTAGAAAGAATAGCATGGGAATTTTTTTCTTCTTATATACATTTTATAATTTATTATATATATATATATTTCAGATTATACCCCAATTCCTTCCTTGCATCTTCCCTTTCCTACCCTCCCTCCCTCTTCCACCCTATTCCCCTACTCTAGACATCTGAAGAAGGGGACCTCCTCCTATGCCATATGACCATAGCCTATCAGGTCTCATCCACATAGTCTGCATCCCCTTCCATTCTGTGCCCCCAAGGTCTCCCCACTAAGGAGAAGTGGTCAAATCCAGGCATACCAGAGTTTACTTCATAGGCAGTCTCTGGTCCACCAACAACTGGGGAGAATTAGCTGTCCATTGGCTATATCTGAACAGGGGCTATAGGTTCACTGCATGTATTGTCCTTGGTTGGTACAACAGTTTATGTAGGCTCCCTCCCCTGGGTCCAGATTCACCAACCTTGATGGTCTTCTTGTGGGGCTTCTGAACCTTCCAGGTCATTCCTTCCCCCATTTTCCATATCACTATCAGCCCTCCACCCAGAGTCCAGCAGCAAGTTCCAGCATCTGTTCCAATCCTCCCCTGGGTAGAGTCTCTCAGAGAACATCTATGTTGGGCCAATATCCACTTATAAGTGAGTATATACCATGAATGTCTTTCAGGGTCTAGGTTCCCTCATGAAGGATAACCACTTCTAGTTCCAGCCATGTGCCTGCAAATTTCAAGACTTCTTTGTTTTTTAATAGCTGAGTAGTATGCCATTATATAAATGAACCACAGTCTATATCCATTTTTTGGTTGAGAGACATCTAGATTGTTTCCAGATTCTGACTATAATGAATAAGCCTGTTACAAACATGGTAGAGCAAATATCCTTGTTGTGTGGTGGAGCATCTTTCAGGTAAAGGCTCAGGAATGGTATAGGTGGTCTTGAAGTAGCACTATTCCAAATTTTCTGAGAAAGTGCCAGATTGATTTCCAAAGTGGTTGTACAAGTTTGCACATCTTCACCAGCAATTGCTGTCACTTGAATTGTTTATCTTAGCCATTCTGGTAGGTGCAAGATGGAATCTCAGGTTCATTGTGATTTGCATTTCCCTCATAACTGAGGATGCTGAGCATTTCCTTAAGTGTTTCTCAACCATTCAATGTTCTTCTGTTGAGAATTCTCTGTTTAGCTCTGTACCCCATTTTAAATTGTATTATTTGGTTTGATGGTATTTAATTTCTTGAGTTCTTTACACATTTTGGGTATTAGCTCTTTGTTGGATGTAGGGTTCATGAGGATACTTTCCCCGTCTATAGGCTGTCATTTTGTTCTGCTGAAAATGCCCTTTGCCTTACAGAAGATTTTAAGTTTCATGATGGTTCATTTATTAATTATTGATCTTATAGCCTAAGCTATTAATGTTCTGTTCAGGAAGTTGTCTCCTGTGACAATGAATTCAAGGCTCTTTGTCAGTTTTTCTTCTAACAGATGTAGTGTCTCTGATTTTATGTTGAGGTCTTTAATCCATTTGGACTTGAGTTTTGTGCAGGGTGATAAATGTAGATCTATTTGCATTTTTAAACATGTAAACATCCAGTTATACCAGCACCAATCATTGAAGATGCTAGGTGTTTTTTTCGTTGTATAGATTTGGCTTCTTTGTCAAACATCAAGTATCCATAAGTGTGTGGGAAGGGGTTTCTGGGTCTTCAATTCAATTCCATTGATCAACCCATTTATTTCTATGCCAGTACCATGTTGTTTTTATTAATGCTGCTCTATAGTACCACTTAAAATAAAGGATGGAGATTCCTTCTGGGGATTTTATTTTTTGGTACAGGATTGTTTTAGGTATTCTTCGATTTTTGTTTCTCCATATGAAGGTGAGATCTGTAAAGAATTGTGTAGGTGAGAGATTCAAGATGGCAGTGCCAATCACATACCACTTCTGATCAGCGGGACAACCAGGACTGCACAGTGACCTAAAAGCCAAACTAGGAGCTCCAAAACACCAGTGCTGCTGATTCTCAGGTAAGAAGGATCCACATTGTGTGGAGCATGGGTGGGTCTAAGCCCTGGTCGCTTTGGGCTTTCTCCCTTTGTCTACTTCTTACCATATCTGGGACATAGAGCAGATAGGCAGAACTGAGTCCCAGCACCGGCCACAATCCACATTAGCTGCCATTCTGAGAGCAGCTTTGGACTCAGACATCTCTCTGCCTGCCAGATGCTTGCTGGCCTAGCCCATCTAGCTCACAGAGCAGGTAGACAAAGCCATGCCATCTTGAAGAGGCCTGTGGAGCACTTGAGCAGCTTTGGGCTCTGAACTCTCTCACCCTCCAGGCACTTACCAGCCTAGCACATCTGTGAAACAGAGCATACAGGCAGACCTCAGGCCCAGCACTGGCCACAATCCACTTTAGCTGCCATCCTGTGTGCAGCTTCAGGCTCAGATCTCTCCACATGAACCTGAAGCCTACTGGTCTGACACAGTTAGGACACTGAGCAGAGAGGCTGAGCAGAACTATGAGGGCCACACTACACATTAGCTGCCATCCTACTAGCAGCTTCAGGCTAGGATCTCTCTACACCCACCTGCAGCTTATTTGCCTGGCCCATATAGGTCACAGAGCAGACAAGCACAGCAGAGACCTGTATGAGCCACACTCCACATTAGTTGCCAGGCTTTGAGCAGCTTTAGGCTTGGATCTCTCTCCACCTGGCAGCTACTCACCAGCCTACCCGATCTAAGACACAAAGTATAAAAGCAGAGCCCTGCTGTTCCAAGAAGGCCTCTGGAGCACCACAATGGCTTTGGGCTAACATCGCCCTCATCCCCAAAGCTGCCTATCAGCCTGGCAGAGCTGAGTCTGGCTTGGGTGAAGACTCATGTTTGCTGCCATCTCAAAAAGGTCTGTGTGGCACCTGAGCACTTCAAGTTCAGATCTCTCCCAGTTCCTCAGCTGTTTACTAGCCTTGCCCATCTGAAACCCAGAGCATATAGGCACAGCCCTGCCATCTCGACAAGGACAGTAAGACAAATGAGCAACTTTGGGCTTAGATCTCTGTCAGACTACACCTCTCCTGCCTGACCCAATTGGAATACAGACAGGGAATTCAGCTGAACTGTGCTGAATGGAGGCTCCAAGACTCACAGAGCATCATTATGATGAGGCCTCTGTGGAGCCCTAGAAAGCAGCCTTTGGCTCAGAGATCTTGTTTCTCACTCAAAACCTGCCTGGCTCATGTAGGACACAGACAGCAACACTATTGGAAGAACCTCTAGGCCTGATAACACCAGAGACAACCAGATGCCTAGAGGACAGTGTGAGAAGACTAGCCACAAAACTCTGAGCTATATAACGCCACCAAAAACCAATGGAGATTTCAACATCTACAAAGTGCGTGAAGAAGATTTTAAATCTGAGGTGATGAAAATGACAGAAGCCTTGAAAGAGGCAAATAAACCACTCGAAGAGATATAAGAGAATACATTCAAACAGATGAAGGAATTGAACAAATCCTATAAAGAATTAAAGGAAAATTCAATAAAACAGGAGAAAAAATGAATGAAACTATCTGAGACCTAAAGAGAGAACTAGAAGCAATAAAGAAAACACAAGCTGAGGCAATCTTAGAGTTAGAAAACATAGAAAAAAGAACAGGAACTATGAACACAAGCAACTCCAACCAAATATAAGAGATGGAAGAGCAAATGTTGAGTGTGGAAGATATGATCAAAGTTATCAATGCATCAATCAAAGAAAACATTAAAACTAAAAAGTTCCTGACATAAAACATGCAAGAAATCAGGGACACCATACAAAGACCAAATCTAAGAATAGTAGGAATAGAAGAAGAAGATTCCTAGATCCAAGATGGCGGCAAGCAGTGTGGACCGTGTTTGGAGGCTCCAGTGAACAGTTCAGGGAGTTGCACAGATTTCTGAGCCAGGAACACCAAGGTCCCCACACCACAGCAGCATGAGTGCTCCACGGTTCGGAGAGACCAGGGTACGGAGTACCTGCATGCCCCTGAACATAGGAGGAGCACAGATTTTCTCGGATCGGAGCAGCAGCGGCAGAGGCAGTAGCGGCGGTGGTGGCACCAGCAGCACCAGCGGCAGTGGCTGAGGTTTGCAGCTCAGAGCCTTCCGGTGGAGGCGATTGGTGTGGTGGCCGGTGGGAGTTGCTGTGGGAGAGGGGACTCTGGGCAGGATTTGGATTGCATGGTGCCTTGGGACCCAGACTGGACTCGGCGGACACTTCGGCCTGAGAGTCCCGGGTTTAGCTCACTGTGCAGTGCCGTAGAGATGCTGGCTCAGCTCAGAAGCAATTCTGCCCAAGGCACTAGCTCAGGGCAGCCACAGTTCTCCTGTTGTGACGCAGGCTGGGCGGAGCACTCAGTTCCACCGGAGGCCCTAGCTCAGTGCAGCCACAGTTCTCCTGCTGTGACGCAGGCTGGGTGCCGCACTCAGCTCCACCGGAGGCGCTAGCTCAGCGCAGCCGCAGTTCTCCTGCTGTGACTCAGGCTGGGCGGAGCGCTCAGCTCCACCGGAGGCACTACCTCAGCGCAGCCGCAGTTCTCCTGCTGTGGCAAATGCTGGGCAGAGCGCTCGGTTCCACCGGAGGCGCTGGCTTGGCTCAGCAAGCAGGTCTGCCTGACACACTAGCTCAGCTCAGCAGGCAGTTCTGGGGTGCTAATGCAGGCTGAGTTCAGCATGCAGATTCATCCCACAGGCACAGGCCATAGCTGGACTTGCCAAGCAGATTGGGCGCAGAGACTCTAGTTGAGCTGTGCACACAGACTCGGTGGCCCTAAGACTCTGGCTGGATTATGCATGCAGTTTAGGCCTGGAGTCCTGGGCGGATCTCAGCACGCAGTGTGAATCCAGAGTCCCTGACTGAGCTCAGTGCACAAGTCCGCCCCAGAAACTCGGGTGGAGCTCTGCGTGCAGTTTGGGGCGAGAGTCCCTAACTGTGCTTGGCAGACAGTTTGGGCCCAGTGACTCTAGCTGAGCTTCAGGCACAGTCCTGGCTTCAAGAGTCTGGTTGGACACAGTGTGCAGTTTGAATCCAGAATTCCTGGCTGAGCTTGGCGGACAGTTCGGGCCCTGAGTCAATAACTGACCACAGCACATACTTTGGGCCAAAAGCCCCTACCTGAGCTTGGTGCGCAGGCCCACCTAATAATTCTGGCTGGACCCTGTGTTTATTTTGGGCCCAGAATCCCTAGCTGAGCTTGGCAGACAGTTCAAGCCCGGAGAATCTAGCTGAGTTCGGCCCATGGTTGGGGCCCAGTGTTCCTGGCTGGACTTGGCAGGGAACACAGAAGGCTGTGGATACCTTGGCCTGACCCAACACTCACTAAGAGACCCAGGATAATTGCAGGACCCACAGCACAGGGGAGCTGAGGATCACTAGCTGTGAGAGTCCAAACCAACAGGGCTAACCTCCTAACATCCACACCAGTGAAGCATTAGAGCTTCCACCCTAGGGAAATCATGAGAAAGCAAGTGAATCTATCATCAGACTCCCTCCATCCAACTCTGGAAGCTACACAACAAAAACAAAGATGGCAAGATGTCTAAAGGACACCGTAAAAGCATACGCAAAAAACCACAAGACAACATGGCGTCTCCAGTTTCCAGCTATCCCAAAGAAAACAAACCAGAGAACTCAAATACAACGGAAATACAAGAAAATGACCTCAAATCCTTAGTAATGAGGATGATAATGGAGGAAATAAATAAAATTCGTAATCAAATGCAGGAAGACGCAGACAAACAGGTGAGAGACATAAAAGAAGCACATAGAGTGGAACTGGAAAAATTGCAGGAAAACGCAAACAACCAGATGAAAGAAATAAATAAAACGGTTCAAGCTCTGAAACCTATAAAGAGGCAATGGAAGAAACTCAGGAATGTACAAACGATCAGATGAAAGAAATCAAAAAATCAGTTCAAGATCTGAAAATGAAAATGGAGTCAATGACAAACACACAGACAGAAGAAAAACGAGAACGTGAGACCTCAGATAGAAGGCAAGCAACACAGAGGTGAGTTTTTCTAACAGAATCCAAGAGATGGAAGAACGAATCTCAGGTCTAGAAGATTCAATCACAGATATTGAAGCAACCATTAAAGAAAATGCCAAATCTGGAAAACTCCTGACACTAAATATCCAAGAAATTAAGGACACCATGAAAAGAAGAAATCTGAGGATAATAGGCATTGAAGAAAGAGAAGATATCAGACTCCATGGCCCAGAAATTATTCTCAACAAAATCAAAAAAGAAAATTGCCCCAATCTACAGAAAGAGATGCTATAAATATACAAGAGGCCTACAGAACACCAAATAGAATTGACCAGAAAAGAAAAACTGCCCGCCACATAATAATCAAAACACAAAACATACAGAACAAAGAAAAAATATAAAAAGCTGCAAGGGAAAAGGGCCAAATAACATTTAATGGTAAACCTATCAGAATTACACCCGACTTCTCAGCAGAGACCATAAAAGCCAGAAGGGCCTGGACAGAGATCCTGCAAACCCTAAGAGACCACAGATGCCAGGCCAGACTACTTTACCCAGCAAAACTATCAATAAGCATTGATGGAGAAAACAAAATATTCCATGACAAAAACAAATTCAAACAGTTCCTATCCACAAATCCAGCTTTACAGAAGGTACTAGAAGGAAAACTCCATCCCAAAGGGTCAAGCTACAACCAAAACTACCCAGGAAATAGATAACTATCCCATGGCAAAAACACAACTACACAAACACTCAACTAGAAACAACATCAAAATTAAGACTCTTAACAGTCACTGGTCATTAATATTTCTCAACATCAATGGTCTCAATTCTCCAATAAAAAGGCAAAGACTAACTGAATGGGTAAATAAACAAGATCCAACATTCTTCTGAATTCAAGAAAAACATCTCACCCATAACGATAGGCATGGCTTCAGCGTAAAAGGTTAGAAAAAATATTCCAAGCAAATGGTCACAAGAAGCAAGCAGGCGTAGCCATTTTTAATATCGAACAAAATAGACATTCAACCAAAATTAATCAAAAGGGATGAGGAAGGACACTTCATACTCATCAAAGGTAAAGTCAACCAAGATGACATCACAATTCTGAACATCTATGCTCCCAATACAAGGGCACCCACATTTCTAAAAGATCTGCTAAAAAAGCTTAAATCACACATCAACCCCACACAATAATAGTGGGAGACTTCAACTCCCCACTGTCACTGAAGGATAAGTCATTGAAACAGAAACTAAGCCAAGAAATAACATCATTAACCAATGCCAGGGGTCAAATGGATCTAACAGATATCTATAGAGCCTTTCACCCAAACGAGAAAGAATATACCTTCTTCTCTGCACCCCACGGAACCTTCTCTAAAATTGATCCCATCGTAGGTCACAAAGCAAGCCTCAATAAATACAAAAGGATTGAAATAATACCTTGTATCCTATCAGATCACCATGCTGTCAGGCTGCAATTCAACAACAACAGAAATAACAAAAAGCCTACACATACGTGGAAACTAAACAACTCTCTGCTAAATGACACCTGGGTCAGGGAAGAAATAAAGAAAGAAATCATGGAGTTTCTGAAATTCAATGGAAATGAAGGAATAACATACCCAGATTTGTGGGATACATTGAAAGCAGTGCCTTTAAAAAGAAATTGGGAACATCGCACATAAGCATCTTAATGACACAACTGGAAGCCCTAGAAAAAAAAGAAGCAGAAACACCCAAGAGGAGTAGACGTCTAGAAATAATCAAACTCAGGGCTGAAATTAACAAATTAGAAACTAAGAAAACAGTCCAAAGAATCACTAAAACAAAGAGCTGGTTCTTTGAGAAAACCAACAAAATAGACAGACCGTTAGCCAAACTAACTAAAAGGCAGAGAGACAGTACTGAAATCAACAAAATCAGAAATGAAAAGGGAGACATAACAACAGACACTGAAGAAATACAAAGAATCATAAGATCCTACTTTGAAGGCATATATGCCACAAAATTTGAAAATCTAAGGGAAATGGATGATTTTCTTGATCAAGTTCACTTGCCAAAGTTGAGTGAAGAACAGATAAACAGGTTAAATAGTCCCATTTCCCCTACAGAAATAGAAGCAATCACTGATAGCCTCCCAACCAAGAAAAGCCCACGAACAGATGGTTTCAGGGCAGGATTCTACCAGACCTTCAAGGGCAAGTTAATACCGATACTCTTCAAGCTACTCCAAAAGATAGAAATGGATGGAACATTACCAAATTCATTCTATGAAGCCATAGTCTCATTGATACCTAAACCTCATGAAGACTCAACAAAGAAAGAGAATTTCAGATCAATTTCTCTTATGAACATCGATGCAAAAATACTAAATAAAACACTGGCAAAACAAATACAGGGACACATCAAAGAGATCATTCATCATGACCAAGTAGGCTTCATTCCAGGCATGGAAGGATGGTTTAATATATGGAAATCCATCAATGTAATCCACCATATAAACAAACTGAAGAGAAAAAAACCACATGATCATCTCTTTAGACGCAGAGAAAGCATTTGATAAAATCCAACACCCATTCATGTTTAAAGTTTTAGAAAGATCGGGGATACAAGGCACTTTCCTCAACATAATAAAGGCTATATACAGCAAGCCAATAGCCAAAATCAAAGTAAATGGTGAAATACTCAAGGAAATTTCTCTAAAATCAGGAACAAGGCAAGGCTGCCCACTCTCTCCATATCTCTTCAATATAGTACTCGAAGTTCTAGCCAGAGCAATAAGACAACAAAAGGAGATCAATGGTATCCAAATGGGAAAGGAGGAAGTCAAATTATCCCTATTTGCAGATGATACGATAGTGTACATAACTGACCCTCAAATTCCACCAGAGAACTCCTAAAGCTGATAAACACCTTCAGCAAATTGGCTGGATACAAAATTAACTCAAAAAAATCTGTAGCCTTCCTATACACAAATGACAAGCTTGCAGAGGAAGGAATTAGGAAAGCCACACCCTTCACATTAGCCACAAACAATATAAAATATCTAGGAGTCACTCTAACTAAGCAAGTGAAGGACTTGTTTGGAAAAAATTTCAAAACTCTGAAGAAAGAGATTGAAGATGACCTGAGAAGATGGAATGATCTTCCTTGCTCATGGATTGGGAGATTTAATATAGTGAAAATGGCCATCCTACCAAAAGCAATCTACAGATTCAATGCAATCCCTATCAGAATAACTACACAATTTTTTAAAGACATTGAAAGTTCAATTCTGAACTTCATATGGAAAAACAAAAAACCCAGAATAGCTAAAACAATCTTGTACAATAAAAGGTGCTCCAGAGGAATCTCCATACATGATCCCAAACTGTACTATAAAGCAATAGTAATTAAAACAGCATGGTACTGGCACAGCAATAGGCGGGTTGATCAGAGGAATCGAATCGAAGACCCAGATATGAATCCACACACATATGGTCACTTGATTTTTGACAAAGAAGCCAAATCCATTCAATGGAAAAAGGATAGCATCTTCAACAAATGTTGCTGGTCTAACTGGAGATCTATGTGTAAAAAAATGCAACTGGACCCATATCTGTCACCTTGCATGAAAATCAAATCCAAGTGGATTAAAGACCTCAACATAAAACCAGAGACACTAAGTCACTTAGAAGAAAATGTGAAGATGAGCCTGGAACATATTGGCACAGGAGACAACTTCCTGAACAGAACACCAACAGCCCAGGCCTTAATGTCAACCATTAATAAATGGGACTTCATGAGGCTGAGAAGCTTCTGTAAGGCAGGAGACACTGTCAAGAGAACAAAGCGACAGCCTACAGACTGGGAAAAGATCTTCACCAACCCTTCATCTGACAAAGGTCTAATATCCAAAATAGATAAAGAACTCAAGAAATTAAACACCACCAAACCGAATAACCCAATTGAGAAATGGGGCTTGGAACTAAACAGAGAATTATCAACAGAGGAGTATCAAATGGCTGAGAAACACTTAAAGAAATGCTCAACCTCCTTAGTCATCAGGGAAATACAAATCAAAACAACTCTGAGATTCCATCTTACACCCATCAGAATGGCTAAGATCAAAAACTCAAGCGACACCACATGCTGGGGAGGATGTGGGGAGAGAGGAACACTCCTTCATTGCTGGTGGGAACGCAAACTAGTACAGCCACTTTGGAAATCTATCTGGTGCTATCTCAGGAAAATGGGAGTAGGGCTTCCTCAAGACCCTGCTATTCCACTCCTTGGAATATACCCAGAAGATGCTCCAGCACACAACAAGAAAATTTGCTCAACCATGTTCATAGCAGCCTTATTCATAATAGCCAGAACATGGAAACAGCCTAAGTGTCCCTCAGTAGAAGAGTGGATAAAGAAACTGTGGTACATATACACTATGGAATACTACTCAGCTATTAAAAACAAGGAATTCCCAAAATTTGTGGATAAATGGATTGAGCTAGAAATGATCATAATGAGTGAGTTAACCCAGAAGCCGAAAGACTCAAATGGTGTATACTCACTTATATCTGCATATTAGCCCAAGGAGCATGTCCCATGAAAGCCTTCACTTACCAGGAAACTGGGACAGAGGGGAGGACATCCTATTGGGACTCTAGATGATAAAAGCATGGGAGAATAGCAAAGTAGAAGAATCCAGAGGGTCCTAGAAACCTACAAGTAGAACATTATGATAAGCAGATTTGGGCCTAGGGGTCCCACTCAAACTAAGGCACCACCCAAGGACAATACAGGTGGTAAACTTTAAACACCTACCTAGATCTAGCCAATGGTCAGAACATTCTCCACAGTTGAGTGGAGAGTGGGATATGACTTTCTCACATACTCTGGTGCCTCACATTTGACCATGTCCCCTGGAGGGGGAGACCTGGAGGCACTCAGAGGAAAGACAACAGGTTACCAAGAAGAGACTTGATACCCTATGAGCATATACAGGGGGAGGTAATCCTCCTCAGGAACAGTCATAGGGAGGGGAATAATGGGAAAATGGGAGGGAGGGAAGAATGGGAGGATACAAGGAATGGGATAACCATTGAGATGTAACAAGTATAAATTAGTTTAGAAGAAGGAGGAGGAGGAGGAGGAGGAGGAGGAGGAGGAGGAGGAGAAGATTCCAAGCTCCAAGTCCCAGAAAATATTTTCAACAAAATCATAGAAGAAAACTTTTCCAAACTAAAGAAATACCCATAAACATACAATAAGCCTACAAAACTCCAAATATATTCAAGAAGAAAAGAAACTCTTTCGGCCACATAATAATCAAAACATTAAATGTACAGAACAAAGAAAGAATATTAAAATCTGCAAGAGAAAAAGGTCATGTCGCATACAAAGGCAAACCCATCAAAATTACACTTGACTTCTCAGCAGAGACTATGAAAGCTAGAAGGGCCAGAGCAGATGCCATGCAAACATTAAGAGACCACAGATGCCAACCCAGACTACTATACACAGAAAAACTTTCAATCACCATAGATGATAAAAAACAAGATATTCTATGACAAAACCAAGTTTAATCAATACCTAGCCACAAATCTAGCCCTACCGAAGGGACTAGAAGGAAAAGTCCAACTCAAGAAAACTATCTACATCCAGGAAAACACAGGAAATAAATATCTGCACATCCACAAATCCAAAATAAAGGAAACAAACACATACACTACCGCCACCAAGACCAAAATAAGAGGAACTAACAACCACTGGTCATTAATATCTCTTAGCATCAATGGCCTCAACTCCCCAGTAAAAAGACACAGACTGACAGAATACATGCAGAAACAGGATCCATATATCTGTTGCATACAAGAAACACACCTCAGCAATAAAGATAAGCATTGCCTCAGAGTAAAGCCTTGGAAAACTGTATTCCAAGCAAGCGGACCCAAGAAGCAAGCTGGAGTAGCCATTGTAGTATCTGATAAAATGGACTTTCAACCAAAGCTAACCAAAAGAGATGGGGAAGGTCACATCATCCTCATCAAAGGAAAAATACACCAAGATAATGTCTCAATTCTGAATATCTTTGTCCCAAATGCAGGAGCACCTACATTCATAAATGAAGTGTTTCTAAAGCTTAAATCACACATTTGATCCACATATTACTAGCGGGAGACTTGAGCACCCCACTCTCCTCAATAAACAGATCATCAAGGCGTAAACTAAATGGAAAAAGAATGAAACTAATACACATCATGAAGCAATTGGACCTAACTGATATCTACAGAACATTTCACCCAAACACAAAAGAATACATCTTTTTTTTTAGCCACTCATGCAACCTTCTCCAAAAGTGACCATACCCTTGGTCACAAATCAAACCTCAACAGATACACAAAAATCAAAATAATCCCTTGTATCTTATCAGAACACCGTAGATTAAAGCTGTAACTCAACAACAACAAAAAAAGAAACAACTGAAAGCCTACAAACTCAAAGAAACTGAACAACCCCCTACTCAATGACATCTGGGTAAGGGATGAAATAAAAAGAGAAATTAAAAACTTCCTAGAGTTCAATGAAACTGAAGGCACAACATACCCAAACTTATGAGACAGAAGGAAAGCAGGGCTAAGAAGAAAGTTCATAGCACTAAGTGTCTTTATAAAGAAACTGGAGAGACCGCATACTAGCAACATAATAGCACACCTGAAAACTCTAGAACAAAAAGAAAAAGACACATGCAAGAGAAGTAGATGGCTGGAAATCATCAAACTCAGGGCTGAAATCAATAAATCAGAAACAAAGAAAACAATTCAAAGAATCAACAAAACCAAGATCTGGGTCTTTGAGAAAATCAATGATATAGACAAACCCTTAGCCAAACTAACAAAAAGGAAGAGGGAGGGTATTCAAATCAACAAAATCAGAAATGAAAAGAGACATAATGACAGACACTGAGGAAATCCAAAGAATCATCAGGTCTTATTTCAAACATACAGGGCACAAAATTTAAAAACCTAAATGGATAATTTTCTTGATAGCTACCAATTACCAAAATTGAATTAAAGTCAGGTAAACAAATTGAATAGTCCTATAACACTTAAGAAAATGAAAGCAGTCATCAAAGGTCTCCCAACCAATAAAACCCCAGGACCAGATGGATTCAGCACAAAATTCAACCAGGCTTTCAGAGAAGAGCTAATACACATTCTATTTAAACTATTCCAAAAGACAGAAACAAAAGTAATATTACCAAACTCATTCTATGAGGCCACAATCATCTTGATACCTAACCCACAGAAAGATTCAACATAGAGAGAGAATTTCAGACCAATTTCTTTTATGATCAAAATTCCTCTTATGATGTAAAAACACTCAATAAAATACTCACAAACCAAATGCAAGAACATATCAAAAATATCATTCACCATGACCAAGTAGGCTTCATCCGAGGCATGCAGGAGTGGTTTAATATATGGAAATTCATCAATGTAATTTATGATATAAACAAACTAAAAAGCATTTAACAAAATCCAACACCCTTTCATGTTAAAAAGGCCTGGAGAGAGCAGGGATACAAGGCACATACCTAAACATAATAAAGGCGATATAGAGCAAGCCTATAACCAACATCAAACTAAATGGAGAGGAACTTAAATCAATTCCACTGGAATCAGGGACAAGACAAGGCTGTCTACTCTCTCCATATCGCTTCAATATAGTACTTGGAGTCATAGGTGAGCAATAAGACAACTAGAGACCAAGGGGATACAAATAGAAAAGGAAGAAGTCCAAGTATCACTACTCACAGATGATATGATAGCATACATTAATGAGCCCAAAAATCTCTATCAAGGAACTCCTACAGCTTATAAACAGCTTCAGCAAACTGGCTAAATTCAAAATCAACTTGAAAAAAATAAGAGCCATTCTGCGTACAAATGACTACAAGGTAGAGAAAAAGTTAGGGAAACTACACCCTTCACAATAGCCACAAATAATATTAAGCATATTAGTGTAACTCTAACCATGAAAGCTAAAGTTTTGTATGAAAAAAACTTCAAATCTCTCATGGATCAGGAGAATCACTATACAAAAACGGCCATCTTACCAAAGCAATCTACAGACTCAATGCAATCCCTATCAAAATTCCTACACAATTCTTTACCAACCTTGAAAAGTCAATTTACAACTTCATATGGAAAAACAAAAACCAACAATAGCTAAAACAATTCTGTACAATAAAAAGGGGACATTCCTCCATTGCTGCTGAGAGTATAAACTTCTACAACCACTTTGGAAATCAATCTGGCACTTTCTCAGGAAATTGGAAAAAATTCTACCTCAAAACCCAGCCATACAACTCCTGAGATTATACCTGAAATATACTCCACCATACATCAAGGACATTTGCTCAACTATGTTGATAACACCTTTATTTGTAATACCCAAAACCTGGAAACAACCTATATTTCCCTCAGCTGAAGAATGGATAAAGACAATGTGGTACCTTTACACAATTGACTATGACTCTGCTATTAAAAATAAGGAAATCTTGACATTTGCAGGCAAATGAATGGAACTAGAAAAGATCAACCTGAGTGAGGTAACCCAGACCCAGAAAGACATGTACGGTATATACTCACTCATAAGCAGATACTAACCACATAATACAGGATAACTACACTACAACAAAGAGACTGATGTGCCAACTATGAGCCATGTATGATGTGGACCTAATCCCTCTGCTCAGATATAGTACCACAGTCTCTTGTGGGTCCCACAATATGGAGATTAGGGACTACTTCAGATATGGACTCTGGCCCCCCAAATTTGATCATTTCCCCCTGGCAGGGCAGCCTTGCCAGGCCAGAGAGGAAGAAGATGCAGGTAGTATAGATGAGACTTGATAGGTAGAAGTCAGATGTTAGGGGAGAAGGGAATCTCCTTTCTGAGGAGTAGGGGAGTGAAGGAGAGGTGATGAGGGAGGGAGAGGGATCGGGAGGGCATGAGGGAATGTGATACAATTGGGATGTGAAGAATTCAAACTGCAAAACAATCAACTAACTTATATTGCTAATCCCACTACATGTGAATAACTCTGAGACTGGCTGCAACATAAATGTCTAGGCATAGACAGTGCTTCTTGTTAGCTACAGAATCCCTATGAATTATTATTAGATGCCATTCTTATTTTAATTTTATTTTATTAATTTATTCTTATTACATCTCAATGGTTATCCCATCCCTTGTATCCTCCCATTCCTTCCTCCCTCCCATTTCCCCTTTCTCCCCTCCCCATGAGACCTGGTGGCACTCAGAGGAAGGATAGCAGGTTACCAAGAAGAGACTTGATACCCTATGAGCATATAAAGGGGGAAGAAGTCCCCCTCAGTCTCAGTCATAGGGGAGGGGGGTAGATGCCATTCTTTGTATGGCATGAATGAAGATTTACATATGTCTTTTTCCTGTGCATACAAAGGGCAGAGAACCAGCCTTCATTGTTCTGTGTATCATGCACACTTTATGCATTTATAATTTTAGGACTGTATAATGCCTGTAAGAAATTATGTGTTTTCAGAACAAAAGAACCGGACACTGATAGGACTTGACAGGATTCATTCTTCTCAGCACACTGGGCTCTAACATCCTGCATCCTTCATGTTCCAGCACCAAGTGCTTCAGTTGCTCTTCCTGATTAGAATAGGACAGCTTCAAAGAAAGCTTCCAATCGCAATTGGTCCAGCATTTCAGACTGTCCTAAACAAGACTCTAATTAACCCTGGAATTTCTCAACATTTAGACACTGGACCACAAATGCTATTTCTAGCTTGTTTAACCATTTTCCCCTAGCGCTGCCAAATACAAATAGCCAAAACACTATGAATGTAATATATATATATAATTCCTGATGGTTTCACGGTTCTTCTTGCTGTAGGTAGTTTATTGTATATATGTGTAATAATATAAATAAAAAATTGTTAAGAAAGAGTCTGGTTAGTATGGAAATAATTATGTATTTAACACACTATTTCTGTACTACATAAATAGTTTGAAAACAGAAGAAATAGGAAATATCATAAGGAAATAGGAAACACAAACATCGTAAGACCAAGCAGCAAGTGCTTTGAAATAATAAATGGTAACATTTATTTCTTCATCCCATAAGTTTACAGCTCCATGACCCCTAAATTTGTTATACACTTCTTTTTCTTAATTTCTTCCTCCATGAAATGTTAATAGTTATCATATGTGGTTTGAGATTTATAGTGACATTTGAAACTTTCTGGTGAGGCATATAGGAACTAACTGTGGTCATGCTGCAAATTACTAAGCTGGTAATATTTAGAAATGTGTCACAATTATATCTTATAGGTAAGCAGTGTGTCAAAGTAATTTTGCTTCCAAGTAATAAAGGACTTGGGTGAGTGAATAAGAAAATGAATTTATTACAATAGAAATACTGAAGTAGTACTTTCTAAAGCTGAATTAACATATCTGAAAGTTAAATATTTATGTTTCATATAATTCAACTTGAACATTACTGAGTGTACAAAATGTTTATTTTTATATAAGTTTTTCTCTCAATGTCAGCACTTCAAAGCTCAGAAATCAATTGATTTTTGTATTAAAGTAGTCAGTTACATATTTAAAATATGCAAATATAATTGCATTTAAAATTATTGGACATGAGGATTCCAAAATGGCGATGATGAAGATGCAAGGTCTCTGATCTACAGGAGACTACAGATGCAACCAGGAGCCACAAACCAAGGGAGTTGGGGATCACTAGGTGAGAGAGATCCACACAGTGCGCACCACAGGAGGGTCTGATCTCCAGCCATCCAGTGGCCTATGAATGACATCAGCCCAGTCCACAGAGCCTAGACTAGACCCTGCCTGAAAGCTGTGAGCTGCGGCCTTCCTCAGCAGAACAAACTCAGTATGTGGGACTGAACTACCGGCAATGAAGCAACAGAACTCCTGGCCTAGGGAAACATGTGAATCTGTCCTCAAACACCCCCACCCACCCAGTGCAAATCCACAAAAAGCCCAGATGCCACATGGGGGTCCAGAGAGCTGTGGACACAATGTCCAGCCACAGAGGCACTGTCTGAGCAGGATAGGGAAGGAGCCTAGCTGCCAGCCCCAGAGGACTGTCTTGGCACAATTGGTCACAATGGACATAGACTAGCCAGATTGCACAGCTTATCAGTGACTCACACACTCTCAGGAGAGGCTGGGTAAGCCAAAAGGGATAGGGCAGAAATCTAGCCAACCAACAACAATCAGAAGGCAGCAGCTGCTGTCTCCCTGGCAGGCAGAACCTAGGCCCCACTACCTGGTTAGAGCAAGCAGAAACCTAGACAACTACTAGAAGCCAGCAAGGGTTTAGGCACTCTAGGGTGATTTGAGCTTAGGACCCAAAGCCCCAGGGCCCAAGGGGAGGGATTCAAAAGCCAGCCAAAGACTGGATAACTGGCCCTACATGCACTACCTCAAACCAATACTTGAGCTATAGAGCACCAGCACCTACCCTGCCTGAACCAGTGGGGATCCGAGGGTATAAAGCCAAGTCTCCAGGAGCCAAAACCAGGTCACCTGTCTTTCTCAGGGAAAAGTTCCCTGATCACCACAGGCAAAGGCCCTCAACCTATAATCACTCACCAACAAACTGTTCTTAATGACCAGTGAAGGACACCAGAAGCTACATCCCACCATCAGATACAGCAAGATGACTAAAGACCAGCATAAAAATATAAACAACAAAAAACAAAACAATATGATATCTCCAGATCTCAGCTATCCCAAAGAAAGCAACCCAGAGAACTCAAGCACAATTGAAATTACCTCAAATCCTTAGTAATGAAGATGATAATGGAAGAAAGGAATAAAATCCATAAACAAATGCAGGAAGATACAGACAAACAGGTGGAAGACATAAAAAGAGGCCTACAGAGAGGCACTGGAAGAAATTCAGGAAAATACAATCAGATGAAGGATGTCAATAAAACAGTTCAAGATCTGAGGATGAAGCATGCTACTACAACCTACACAATTTTTTAAGGATATTGAAAGATCAATTCTCAACTTCCTATGGAAAAAAAAAGAAACCCAGAATATGTAAAAATAATCCTGTACAATAAAAGATCCTCCAGATGAATCTTTATACCTGATCTCAAGCTGTAATATAGAGCAACAGTAATTAAAACAGCATGGTACTGGCACAGCAATAAGCTGGTTGATCAATCGAATCAAATCAAAGACCCAGAAATAAATCCACACACATATCACACATATAGACATTTGATTTTTGACAAAGACGCCAAATCTATTCACAGGGAAAAGAATAGCATCCGCAATAAATGGTGCTGGTCTAACTTGATGCCTACATTTAGAAAAATGCAAGTATTTATCATCATGCACAAAACTCAAGACCAAGTGGATTAAAGACCTCAACGTAAAAAAGTGACACTAAATCTACTAGAAGAAAAAGTAGGGAAGAGCCTGGGACTCGTTGACACAGGAGACAACTTCTTGAACAGAACACCAACAGTCCAGGCCTTAAGGTCAACAATTAATAAATGGGACCTCATGAGACTGAGAAGCTTCTGTAAGTCAGGAGACACTGTCAACAGAACAAAGCAACAGCCTATAGACTGGGAAAAGATCTTTGCCTATCCTACATCTAACAAAGATATAATACCCAAAATATATAAAGAGCTCAAGAAATTAAATACCACCAACCCAAATAAACCAATTAAGAAATGGGGCTCAGAAGTAAACAGAATTCTCAACAGAGGAATATCAAATGCCTGAGAAACATTTAAAGAAATGCTCAATGTCTTTAGTCATCAGAGAAATGCAAATCAAAACAACTCTGAGATTCCATCTTACACCCATCAGAATGGCTAAGATCAAAAATTCAAGTGACACCACATGCTGGCGAGGATGTGGGAAAAGAGAAACACTCCTTCATTGCTGGTGGGAATGCAAACCTGTACAACCACTTTGGAAATGTATCTGGTACTTTCTCAAAATATTGGGAATAGGGCTTCCTCAAGACCCAGCTATTCCACTCCTTGGAATATACCCAGAAGATGCTCCGCTACACAACTGAAACGTATGCTCAACCATGTTCATAGCAGCCTTATTCATAATAGCCAGAACCTGGAAACAACCTAAATGTCTCAGTCTTCGGACTGGATAAAGAAACTGTAGTACATTTACACTATGGAATACTACTCAGCTACTAAAAACAAGGAAATTCTGAAAATTGTGGGCAAATGGATGGAACTAGAAATGATCATCCTGAGCGAGTTAACCCAGACTCAGAAAGACTCACATGGCATATACTCACTTATAATTGAACACTAGCCCAAAAGGGACGTCCAATGAAAGTCTTCACTTACCAGGAGATTGGGATATATGCGGGGATTTCCTATTTGGACTCTAGCTGAAGGAAATATGGGAGAATGGAGAAATAGAAGGATCCAAAGGGTCCTAGAAACCCACAAGCGGAACATCATGATGGGCAGATCTGGACCCGGGGGGTCTACCCAAACTACGGCACCAACCAAGGACAATACATGCAGTAAACATTGAACCCCTATTCAGCTCTAGTCAATGGACAGGACATTCTCCACAGTTGAGTGACAGCAGGGACTAAGTCTGACATCAACTCTGATGCCCCATATTTGACCACTTCCCTTTGGTTGGGAGGCCTGGTGGCACTCAGAGAAAGGATAAGCAGGCTACCAGGATGAGACTTGATAGGCTGTGACCATATGGTGAGGAAGGAGGGCCCCTTCTGTCACAGACCTAAGTGATGGGAATAGGGTAAAAGAGGGAGGGAGGGAGGAACTGGAAGATAAAAGTGAGGGGATAACAATTTAGATGTAATCTGAATACATTAATAAAAATAAATTAAAATTTAAAAGAATAAGACTATTTATATTTAGAGTTATTATTGAAAGGCATGTGTTCCCTCTGAGGCTGATAATTTTGTATTGTTTAACTCATTCTTAATTTTCTGCTGTTTAATGAGAATCTTAGTATAATTTTTTTTGTTTCCTTCTATAGCAGTAGTTATTAACCTGTATGTCACAAACCTATTGGTAATCAAATGACCTTTCACATGGGTCACCTAAGATCATCTGAAAACAAATATTTGCATAATGATTCAAAATAATTCCAAAATTACAGTTATGAAGTAGCAACAAAAATAAACATGGATTCCAAGATGGCAGCAAGCAGTGTGGACCTTGTTTAGAAGTTCCAATAATCAAGTCAGGAAATAGGGCAGTTCTCTTAACCAGGAGCACCAAGTTCCCCACCACACTACAGCAGGAGAAATCCACAGTTCAGGAGGAACAAACTTCAGAAAACTGGCTTATCCCTGAACACAGGAAAAACTCGGACCCCCTGGAAAGCAGACCAGAGCGGCAGCAGTGACAGCAGCCACAACAGAGGTGGCTGTTGAGCAGGGAGAAATGGAAGGATAGACTACTGGACAGTTAGGAGCAGCTAAACAGCACCCACTGTTCTGTGGAAAGGAAGCCGACCAGAGTCCTCTGTGTACCAGAGAGCAGCTCCACCAAGCCTGCGCTCACCCAGATCAGCCAAGGAACAGAGGAGAGGCAGAAAGGAAGCTAACCAGAGCCCACTGTGAGCCTGAGACTAGCTCCACAGAGCCTGCCACTCACACATTACTGCATTGCTGAGAAGCAGAGGCAGAGAAGTCACACAGTGTCTGATCTGCAGTGAAGAGACCACAGAAACTACCGGGAGCCACTGACCACTGCAGGAGTTGGAGATCACTGGGTAAGAGAGATCTGCACAGTGTAGACCATGGGCCCATGGGCTTGGGGCTTGTCTGACCTCCTGCCATCCAGAGGCAGGCAGAGGAGGGCAGACTAGGCCCCAGAGCCTGGACTGGAGCCTGCCTGAGAGCTGGAAGCTGTGGCCTTACTCCACCACACAAGGATATATGCTCAACCATGTTCATAGCAGCCTTACCCATAATAGCCAGAACTTGAAACAGCCTAAATGTCCCTCAGTAGAAGAATGGATAAAGAAACTGTGGTACATTTACACTGTGGAATACTACTCAGCCATTAAAAACAAGGAAATTCCAAAATTTGTGGATAAATGGATGGAACTAGAAATGATCATACTGAGTTAGTTACCCCAGAAGCAGAAAGACTCACAGGGTATGTACTCACTTATAATCGGGCACTAGCCCAAAAGGCATGTCCCAAGAAAATCTTCTCTTACCAGGATATTGGGATAGATATGAGAACATCCCCCTGGGACTCTAGGTAAGAGAAATATAGAAGAAGGGGAAATAGAAGGATCCAGAGGGTCCTAGAAACCTAAACATCATGATGGAAGGATCAGGGCCCAGGAGGGTCTGCTCAAACTATTGCACTAACCAAGGACAATACAAGTAATAAACACCAAACCCTTACTCTGATATAGACAGTTTGCAGGACATCTTCCACAGTTATGTGGAGAGTGGGGATTGAATCTGACATGAACTCTGGTGCTCCATATTTGACCACTTCCCCTTGGTGAGGAGGCCTGGTGGCACTCAAAGAAAGAATAAGCAGGCTATCAAGATGAAACTTGATAGCCTATGACCATATAGTGGGGAGGTGGTCCCCCTTGGTCTTAGACCTAGGGGAGTGGAATAGGGTGAAAGTGGGAGGGAGGAAAGAATAGGAGGCTACAAGGATACAAGTGATGGGATAGCAATTTAGTTGTAATCTGAATAAATTAATTAAATAAAAATAAAATGAAATGAAATAAATTTATGTTTGGGGTTCACCACAATATAAGGAACTGTACTAAAGGGGTGACAACACTAGGAAGGTTGAGAACCACTCTGTTCTATAGTCTTTTGAATGTGTATATCTTTATTTTGAGACTAAAGATTCCAATATCATATGGATTCTATATCATAAATTCCTTTATCTGTATGTTATAGTGGAAAGTTTCACTCTCCCTTCAATTTGGACACAGAGGTTTTGGTATATATGTTAGACTGGGTTGGCAATATGATCTTGCATAGTCTGGAAGACATCAGTCCAAGCTCTTTCACTTTCATTGTTTGTATTGAAAGGTCAGCAATCATCCAATAGCTCTGTCTTCTTATGTGGCTTGGCTCTTTCCATTTGCAGCCTTCAGTGTATTTTCTTTGTTCTGTTCTATATATCAGTATTTTCACCATAATATGACACTTCGAAGATTTTTATGGTTCTTTCTTTTTTAATATTTTATTAATTTATTCATATTACATCTCAATTGTTATCTCTTCCCTTGTATCCTCCCATTCCTCCCTCCCTCCCATTTTCCCCTTTCTCCCCTCCCCTATGACTATGACTGAGGGGGACCTCTTCCCCCTGTATATGCTCATAGGGTATCACTTCTCTTCTTGGTAGCCTGCTGTCCTTCCTCTGAGTGCCACCAGGCCTCCCCTTCCAGGGGATATGGTCAAATATGGGGCACCAGAGTTCGTGTGAAAGTCAGTCCCCACTCTCCACTCAATGGTGAAGAATGTCCTGTCCATCAACTAGACTTGGGTAGGGGTTCAAAGCTTACTGTACATATTGTCCTTGGCTGGTATCATAGTTTGAGCAGGACCCTGGGCCCAGATTCACCCATCATAACATTCTTCTTGTAGGCTTCTAGGACCCTCTGGATCCTTCCATTTCCCCATTCTCCCATGCTTCTCTCACCTAAAGTCCCAATAGGATGTCCTCCCCTCTGCCCTATTTTCCTGGTAAGTGAAGACTTTCATGGGACATGCTCCTTGGGCTACTGTCTAGATATAAGTGAGTGTATACCATTATGGTTCTTTCTGCTTGGTGTTTGTGTCCTTGTTTCTAGATCAACTTTTCTTCCCTTAAATTTGGAAATTTTTCTTCTGTGATTTTATGAAGACTATTTTCTGTTATTTGCTTGGTATTCTTATCCTTCTCCTCTATATGGAGTCCTAAACCTCTTGCATGTTATTAACAGAATGACCCAATTGAGTGCCCTGTGAGCTAAATAATAACTAGGATGGAAAGATAGGGGCATGAGAACAATACTGGCACAAATATCATAGGAGTAGTCAACCAGTTTCTAATTGGATTTAAAGCCTAATCCCCTGGAGGATATTAATATTGTATGAATATGGGTTTTTATGTGTAAACTTGACCTTGGCTGCATTCAGTGATAGATTGTGTTGGGATGGTTAAGCCAAATAATTTCTTTCCTCTCGAAGTTACTTCTGGTCATGATGTTCTAACATTGCAATAGAAACCAAACTAGGACAATCATTAAATCTTCACCACTAGTGAGATTTGACAGAAGTAAATATCAGAAGGAAGGGCATGAGAGATGATAGAATGCTGTTTTATCAGTATATCTGAAGCTTTTTCTTAAATTGATATGAGTGAATGTTCAAGGAAATTTGAAAAAAAATAGGACATTAGTTGAATAAAATTAATCACAAATAAAGAACATTTATTATATGCATTGATAGCAATGTTGCTTCCATGTGCTGCCTTCAGTAGTCAAAGGTCAATGGTCCTCTTCATGATTGCAAGAGAAACTAAGATGCAATGGTTCAAATAAACCAACTGAACATTTCTGTATTCTCACTACCAAGCTGTATTGTTTTCCCAAGAATAGCGCTACGCCCTGCTTTTACATTCCAAATTCCATGAACTCCTGGTTTTTTGTTTGGATGTTTGAGTGTTTTGATTTTTGAGGTGGTTTGTTTTGTTTTGTTGTTGTTTTGCTTTTTATATCTGATGTGGACCCATAAACAAAATTGTTACAAGGAACATAGTTTCCTACTTTGCTTACTCACACAGTATAATCCATCAAGAAGTGAGCTTATCAAGAATTAAGCATGTATAAAATCAACATTCACTATAATATTGGTAAAATTGAGAATTCATTGCTACTGATTCAGAGGATTATTATTATAAACTTACATTTATAGATTTTTCACATAGAATTCCATTTCATCTGTGGTACATTTACACTATGGAATACTACTCAGCTATTAAAAACAAGGAATTCCCCAAAATTGTGGACAAATGGATTGAACTAGAAATGATCATAATGAGTGAGTTAACCCAGAAGCAGAAAGAGTCAAATGGTATATACTCACTTATATCTGGACACTCACCCAAGGGGCATGTCCCATGAAAGTCTTCACTAACCAGGAAAGTGGGACAGAAAGGAGGACATTCTATTGGGACTCTAGGTGAAAGAAACATGGGAGAATGGGGAAATAAAAGGATACAGACGGTCCTAGAAACCCACAAGCAGAACATTATGATGGGCAGATCTGGGCCCAGGGGTCCTGCTCAAACTATGGCACTAGCCAAGGATAATATGTATCCAGTAAACTTTGAACCTATACACAGATCTACCCAATGGACAGGACATTCTTCACATTTGAGTGGAGAGTGTGGACTGACTTTCACACTAACTCTGGTGGCTCATATTTGACCATGTCCCCTGGATGGGGAGGCCTGGGGCTCTCAGAGGAAGAATAGCAGGCTACCAAGAAGAGATTTGATACCTTATGAGCATATACCGGGGAGGAGGTCCCCCTCAGTCACAGTCATAAGGGAGGGGAGTAAGGGGAAAGTGGGAGGGAGGGAGGAGTGGGAGGATACAAGGGATGAGATAACAATTGAGATGTAAGATGAAAAATTAATAAAATATATTTTTAAAAGAATTCCTTTTCATATAATGGTGAAAATTATAGATGATGTAAATATTTACTCAATTTCATAATATTTTAAGTCATCTACTAGACAAGTTATATGTTTTGCACAGTCAATAAAAAATTCTCAACTTAAATTATCAATATTGTGAAAACTGGTTTTCAGACCATAAATGTGAAAAGATGACAAAAGTGCATTTGATGGAACTGAATCTTACTTAAGTTCAATAAAAACTACCAAAAGTTTAGAAACATAGAGAACAGTTCAAAGAACCAACAAAACTAAATGTTGGTTCTTGAGAAAATAGACAAACTCTTAGCCAAAACAACTAAAAGGCAAGAGACACTATCCAAATCAACCAAATCAGAAATGAAAAGGGAGACATATCAACAGACACTGAAGGAATCAAAAGAATCATTAGGTCTTAATTCAAAAGCCTATGCACCCCAAAATTTGAAAATCTAAAGGAAATGGACAATTTTCTTGATAGATTCCACTTGCCAAAGATGAATCAATATCAGATAAATTAAATTGTCCTATTTCTCCTACAGAAATAGAAGCCATCATCAACAGTCTCCCAATTAAAAAAAAAAAAGTCCAGGGCCAGATGGTTTCAGTGAAGAATTCTACCAGACCTTCAAAGAAGTCATAAAGCAAAATGGAAGGAGTATTACCAAACCTGTTCTATGAGGCCACAGTCACCTTGATACCTAAACCTCATAAGACCCAAAAAAGAAAGAGAATTTCAGACCAATTTCTCTTATGTACATTGATACAAAAATACTCAATAAAATACTCACGACCTGAATCAAGGAACACATCAAAGATATCATTCACCATGATTAAGTAGGCTTCATCCCAGGCATGCAGGGATGGTTCAATATATAGAAATCCATCAATGTAGTGCACCATAAAAACAAACTGAAAGAAAAAAACATATGAACATCTCCTTAGATGCTGAACAAGCATTTGACAAAATCCAACACCCATTCATGTTTAAAGTCTTAGAGATATTGGGAATACAAGGCACATACCTAAGTATAATAAAGACAATATACAGCAAGCCAATAGCCAACAACAAATTAGATTGAGAGATACTCAAAGAAATTCCACTAAAATCAGCGACCAGGCAAGGCTGCCCACTCTTTCCATAGCTCTTCAATATAGTACTTAAAGTCCTAGTTAGAGGAGTAAAACAACAAAAGGAGATCAAAGAAATTCACATAGGAAAAGATAAAGGCAAAGTATCGTGATTTGCCCATCATATGACAGTGTACGTAAGTGACCCCCAAAATTCACCAGAGAGCTCCTACACCTGACAAACACCTTCATCAAAGTGGCCGTTATACAAGATTAATTCAAAAAAATCAGTAGCCCTCCTGTATTCTAATGATAAACAGGTTGAGAAGAAATTAGGGAAATTACACCCTTCTCAATAGCCACAAATAATATAAAGTATCTTGGTGTAACTCTAACCAAGCAAGTGAAAGACTTGTAAGAAAAAAACTTCAGTTCTCTAAAGAAAGAAATTGAAGAAGATATCAGAAGATTGAATGATCTCCCATGCTCTTGGCTAGGGAGAATCAACATAGTAAAAATGGCCATCTTACCAGAAGCAATCTACAGATTCAATGCAATCCCTATCAAAATACTTACACAATTCTTTACATACCTTGAAAGATCAATTCTCAACTGGGTGTGCAAAAACAAAAAATCCAGACTAACTGAAACAATCATGTTCAATAAAAGATCTTCCAAAGGAATCTCCATCCCTTATCTCAAGTTATACTATAGAGCAACAGTAATAAAAATGACAAAGTACTGACATAGAAATAGGCTGGTTGATCAACAGAAAGGAAGCAAAGACCCAGGGGAAAAACCTAACACACCTATGGGCACTTGATTTTTTGACAAAGAAGTCAAATCTAGTCAATGAAAAAAAGACAGCATCTCCAACAAATGGGGCTGTTCTAACTGGACGTCTACATATAGAAATTGCAAATAGATCCATATTGATCACCATGCACAAAACTCAACTCCAAGTGCATTAAAGACCTCAACATAAAACCAGAGACACTAAATCTGTTAGAAGAAAATGTGGAGAGGAGCCTTGAACTCATTGACACAAGAGACAACTTCCTGAACAGGACACCAATAACTCAGGCTCTAAGATCAACAATTAATAATGGGACCTCATGAAACTGAAAACCTTCTGTAAGGCAAAGGACAGAACAAAATGACAGCCTGCAGACTGAGAAAAGATCTTCACCAACCCTATATCCGGCAAAGGGCTAATATCCAAAATATGTAAAGAACTCAAGAAATTAACCACCAAACTAAATAATCCAATTGAAAAATGGGGTGCAAAGCTAAACAAAATTCTCAACAGGGAACATCAAATAGCTGAGAAAATACCTAATGAAATTCTCAACATCCTTAGTTATCAGGGAAGTGCAAATCAAAACAATTCTGAGATTCCATCTTACATCTATCAGAATGGCTAAGATCAAAAACTCAAGTGACAGCACTTTCTGGCAAGGATATGAAGAAAGAGGAATACTCTTCCATGGCTGGTGGGAGTGCAAACTTGTACAACCACTTTGAAAATCAATCTGGCACTTTCTCCGAAAATTTGGAGTAGGGCTGCTATTGGCTCTGTTTCTTAACAATTAAACTTTATTATACAACCCAACTAGCTTACACAAGAAGGAAAAAAGGTTAAAGGGAAAAAGAATGAACCTTCCAGTATCCATTCCACAGGACGGGTCCTTAGGTGTCTCTGGCCTGCATGTTAGTCCAGCCTGTTCACTGAACCACGTGCACTCAAGCCTGGTCTGAACCTGCTGCAGCTCTCTCCTCCCCGCCTGCCTGAGTCACCTGTGAAGGGTGGTCTCCTTCTCCCATTGAGGGTCGATTAGAAAGACAGTAGTCCAGGTGGGGTCCCCAGGTCTGCTTCCTGAATTCCAGGCCCAGGATGGCTCCACTCAGTCTGTCACAAGGTATTCATGGGGTGCCCAAGGGTAAAGCCTGCCAAGACTGCTTCCACCTGTGACAAAGCTTAGTCTTTCCCACAGGCTACCTCAAGACCCAGCTATACCACTCCTGAGCATATACCCACAAGATGTTCCACCATACAAGGACATTTGCTCAACTATGTTCATTGCATCTTTATTTGTAATAGCCAGAATCTGGAAACAAGCTAGGTATCCCTCAACTGAAGAATAGATAAAGAAACTCTGGTATATTCACACAGTGAAATACTGCTCAGCTATAAAACAAAGAAATCTTGAAATTTGCAGAAATGGATGGAAATGATCATTCTGAGTGGTATAACCCAGACCCAGAAAGACACGCATGGTATATACTCTCTTATAAGTGGATATTATCTCAACATTGATGTCCTTTGAGAGAATCCAGCCAGCAAGAGAAAAGACAGATACCAGCCAGACTCTGGACCGAGTTCTGAGAGGGACCTGGAAGAATGGGGGATGGAAGGACACAGAGGGTTCAAGAGCCAAACATGGAGACCATCAAGGCCTGTAGATCTGACCTGGGGGTGGGGAGGGGCCTACACAAACTCTTCCATCAACCAAGGACAATGCATGCAGAGAACCTAGACCCCCTAATCAGATAGAGCCAATGGACAGCTTATTCTCCACAGTTTGGGGGGAGCGGGAACTGCCCCTGACATGAACTCTGGAGCCCCTGATTTGATCAATTATCTTTGATGGAGAATTCCTGGAGGCACACAGAGGAAGGGTATGCAAGCTACCTGGATGAGACCTGATAGGCTGTGGTTATATGGTGAGAGGAGGTTTCCTTCTGTCAGAGGTCTGGGGAGGGCAATAGTGTGAAAGAGGGAAGGAGGGTGGGAACAAGAAGAGAAAAGCAAGGGGGTAACAATTGGGATGTAATCAGAATAAATTATAATAAATTTTTAAAAATTAAAATAAAAACTACTGAAAGTCATATAGTCTACTAGTGATGTTTAAAAATCCTTTGATATTGAATAAAATTGATTTTAGAAATTTTAATTTGTTTCATAGATGTTGCAAAGTGAAATAAGTTACAAATACTAAAACAATGAATTGTATACCAGGGACTTTCTATGAATCTTATCCCAAAAAAAGGAAAATAGTAGAAACAGAATTGTAAAATTTGTCTTTATATAACATAATGCTCTTATGGTAAGTATGCATACACAACTCATGCTAGTGAATGAAAAGCTCAATATTCATGACAATTAAAATATTCTGTGTATCTAGCCTGCTGGTGACGTTTAGAGCTGATGCCCTGGGATGAGTGACAGAAACCTTTACAAGCCAATATTTTCTTTTCTGTACAAGAGTGTTGATATTCCACAAGTCAAATATTTTGTTCTGAAACTTAAATATAAACATAATGACTTCTATAGGTGCTTAGGAAAAATTAAACATGGAAATAATGCTAAAAACCAACTCTTTTCAATTCTGAAAAGTATGAACCAATGTGCAATTTCAGCCTACAACCCTCTTCACAGACTTGACTAAGTCAGAAAGGAATCCCTTTAATCTAACACTGATGATGGGGGGATTGTCTTTTTCATTAAACTTAATATCAGACAAAATTGACTTTATTTGCTACCATTGAGTGGACTTAATATCTATAGTGATCTGGCCACATTGTAGAAGTCTCTTTTGTCCCTTAGTAAAGCAATAGGATCAAAAGAAAGCTAGATCATTTCATGGCTGAGTGCTGAGAGGCTTCTGCTTCTGACAGAGCATTGACTTGGACGGCAAATGCATAGAAAAGCATCTGGGAAGAGACCCAGGATACCTGAAAGCTAAGAGGCTTTACAACTTAATGTTTTACAAGCCATGCATATAGCTCTCTTACAGTTGTCCCTGCATAATTTCAAGGTGTTTCTTTAAACGAAAATGTACAAATATCTAAAAACTAATTGTTTGCTGAGTGGAAAACAAGATCTACTGCCCTAAGACAGTATGAAGTGACATATTCCACAACAGTATTTTTCATGTAATCTATGCATGAAATATATCTTTATTAACTGTATGGTTTGTTACTAATTAAACAAATTCTTTTATTGTCTTTGTTTGTTTGGTTGGTTGGTTTTGTTTTGTTTTGTTTTTTGAGACCTGACTTTACTGTTTACCCTCAGCTGTCCTGGAATTCTGTAGACCAGGCTGTCGTCAAACTCATAGAGACCTGCCTGCTGCTTCCTTCCAAGTGTTGGAATTAAAGGTATGTGTCGCCATCACCTGGCTTTTCATTGTTTTTTTAATATCCATTATTATGATTTTTCTATTCTATGAATGCAGAGAATAAAAAATATTGATCTAGCACCCCATGTCAATATTTAAATGAGCTAAAATGTATTAACATCAAATTAGTAGATGTCTAATAAAAATTCACAATTATTTATTTGTGTTTTCATTAATATTATTTAGAATTATAAAACAATAATATTATTTCTCCAAATGTCTTCATTTAAACTAAAACTAGATAAATATGAGGGCACATGTGATCATTGGAGATAAAAAGCATAACAAGTAATATATATTTGTTCAAGACCTATTCTGCCTTCTCAATATCAATGCATGCATTTATTTCCTTTTATAGCTATTCCTCCAATAGCTATTCAACTCAAAAGATCTATGAATTTGATATTATGCTCAAGGTTGGGATCAAAATAAAGTTGGAATAAACAGTACTACTGAGGCATTTGTAGGAGCGTCATTGAGAAAAAATACTAAATCAGTAAAAGGTCTTGAACTGTTTTTATTCATTTTCTTCCATTGTTTGTTTGTTGTTTCCATAAATTTATTTAAAGAATTTATTTATTTCCTCTTTAAGGCTCTTGAACATATTCATAGAGGCAATTTTGAAGTCCTTGTCCTGTGCTTTGTCTTTACTGCATTCCTCAGAGTCTACTGTAGTAGATAGAATTGTTGGGCCATAGTGGGGACATATTATCCTGTTATTTATTGAATTATGTTGCTGACATCTAGACATCTGGTTTGGGGATGACTGCAATTCCTACTGCTGATATCATGTCTTATCTTGTTCAGTAAATGGATTATTCCTTGATTTCTGTTGTCCTCACTGATTTTTTTATAGAGTGTGATGGCTCTGTGATGCCTGATAGGGAATTCTCTTGGATTCTATCAGTGTGGCCACTACAGGTTCCATGTAGACTGTGTTTCAAGGTATTGGGAGCTAACACTAAGGAATAGGGATAGACTAGAATGGTGGACCTGAGGATGTCCATAGGAGAGAGGAAAGCAGGAAATTTCACTAGGATATGCTTAATCCCCTGGAAATGGGAGCAGAGTGGGAGAAAAGGCTATATCATTTAGTCTGCTACAAATCTGGGAACGAAACTAGGGGATTAGATTTGGAACTGAAGGTTGCCTACCTCCTTTTATGTCCTAGTTGCTTCTATGATGGGTTTGGCTATTATGAATAAAGCTGCTATGAACATAGTTGAGCAAATGTCCTTGTTGTGTGATGGAGCGTCTTCTGGGTATATTCCATGGAGTGGGACAGCTGGGTCTTGAGGAAGCCCTATTCCCAATTTTCTGAGAAAGCTCCAGATAGATTTCCAAAGTGGTTTTAACAGTTTGCATTCCCACCATCAATGAAGGAGTGTTCCTGTTTCTCCACATCCTCGCCAGCATATGCTATCACTTGAGTTTTTGATCTTAGCCATTCTGATGGCTGTAATATGGAATCCCAGAGACATTTTGATTTGCATTTCTCTAATGACTAAAATGTTGAGCATTTCTTTAAGTGTTTCTTGCCATTCAATATTCCTCTGTGGAGAATTCTCTGCTTAGTTCTGAACCCCATTTCTTAATTAGATTATTTGGTTCGGAAGTGTTTAATTTCTTCATTTCTTTATATATTGGGGGTATTAAAGATATATCCTTTGTCAGATATAAGTTTGGTAAAGATCTTTTCCAAGTCTGTAGGCTGTCACATTGTTCTGTTGACAGTGTCTTTTGCCTTACAGAGGCTTCTCAGCCTCATGAGATACCATGTATTAATTAATTATGTTGAGGTCTTTAATCCATTTGGACTTGAGTTTTGTGCATGGTGATAAAATGGATCTATTTGCATTTTTCTACATGTAGATGTCCAGTTAGACCAGCACCATTTGTTGAAGATTTTATCCTTTTTCCATTGTATAGATTTGGCTTCTTTGTCAAAATTCAAGTGTCCATAGGCGTATGGATTTATTTCTGTGTCCTTGATTCAATTCCATTGATCAACCAGCCTATCCAGTGATTTCTTCATTTCTTCTCTATAGACTTCTATCATGACCTCTCTAAGGTCCTCAATCTGTTTGGCTGCATCTTCCTGTATTTGTATATGGATTTTATTCACTTCTTCTATTATCATCTTCATTAATAAGGATTTGAGGTAATTTTCTTGTGCCTCAGTTGTGTTTGAGTTCCCAGGGTTAAATTCTTTGGGATAACTGGGTTCTGGAGATACCATATTATTTTGGCCTTTGTTGTTTGTGTTTTTATGCTGGTCATCTTGCTGTTTCTGCTGTTGGGAGGTAGTATCTGTTGTCCTTCACAGGTTGTTGAGAGCAGTTCATGGGTGAGTGTCTGTAGATCGAGATCCCTCACCTGTGGGGAACAGAGAACCCTTCCCTGGATTAGGCAGGTGACCTAGTTTCAGCTCTGGTGGACTTTGCTCCATACCCTGTGCTCCACACTGGATGAGCAGAGGCTGGTGTTGGTGCTCTGCAGCCCAAGGTTCAGTCTGAGATAGTGTATGTACTATCTGCCTTTGGCTGGGCTTTGGAGATCCTGCCCTCAGCCACTGGGGCCTTAGTGCCGCTAGTCAGTCTGCCAGAGAGTCTGGATACCACCCACCCCCTGGCTTGTGGTAATTGACTAGGTTTATGCATGTTCCCCGCTAGGCCATGAGGCCAGGCCTCAGTTCTGAGTACAGATACCACACCTTAGCCAAAGAACATGTCCACAGCTTCCTGGGCCCTCCACATGGGTCCTGGGTCCCTCCATAGACTGGTGGGGTGATCTGGAGGGAGATCTATCCCAGATCAAGACTCTGTACTCCCCCTTGGGCCAGCAGACACTGACACTGGTGCTCTGTAACCCACAGTTCAGTCAGAGAGAGTGCAGGTACAGGCCAATAGGCTGCGCTGGGCTTTGGAGACCCTGTCTGAGGCCACAGGACCATGGGGTTTTCTGTGGACTGGCAGGGTGGTCTGAGGTCAGATCCACCTGTTCTCCTGGGTTCTCCCCTGGACCAACAGATCCAGATGCTGACACTTCTTCACCACCCACAATTCAGTCCCAGCTACAGAGTCAGAAATATAGAGGACAGATGCAACTCACAGGTGGGTATGAGGCCAGTTTCTGGGGCCTGGGCATCCATCCTCTGTGGACCAGTTGGATGGGTCAAGGCCAGACCCACCTGTGCGCAGCACTGTGTGGACTCCTCTCACCTAGGCCTCTGCAGGTCTTGTGGTCTGTAGCTCCCAGTCCAGTCCCTAAGCTCTGTCCTGCCTCTCAGACACAGTGCGTAGTTGGTGCCACCATCTTGGACTCCTCTAGATTAAGATATTTTTGAGGTATTTCTAGGTCATATTTTTGTTTTTAAAAATATATCACCACACAAGTATGAAAATGTTAAAACTTTATACTGTATTGTTGATTGTTTATATAACAGCCATAGAATTTAATTCATAGAATTATTTCCTCTAAACTCCTGAAAATATGACATTGATTAATATTTATTTTATTATAATAAATGTTTATGTGCATTTTAATAAAATTGACACTGTGCTATTTTTTTTCCTTTTATCCACTGTGCTATTTTCACATGGAGTACCCTATAAATTTTAATTAGGTCAAATTGCTTGGCAATGCTTTATTCATTTAATAGCTAAAGCTATATGTAACATAATTTTATATATAGTACTTACGTGGAAAGACAAAATCTAGCTAATTAATTTTTTTCATTATCTCATCTAATGATTGTTTTGTGTTAATAGTTGGTCACTTCTCAGCATTTTTAATAAGATATCAAGTCAACCATTTAATATGTTGTATAACATATTTCCCAACATTTTTCCTAACTAAACATAATATTCATAAATTCTTGAAAAATTTTAAACACTGAGAAAGGAATTGTTCAGTCTTTAATTAAAGTTAGCTGCTGATCTATTTCTCTTTTTGTCATCAGAGTCTTTCCTTTCTATATAATGAGCTCATCCACATGAGGTCATGGATCCACAAGGAATTGTTCCAATAAAGTCTGTATCCTTAAAATACCATTAAATTTGAGGTACATTCTGTACTGTGTTGACAATCCCCTGCATTTATCTTTAGATTACAGCAGACCCATTCCTTTGTGTGCAGTTCAATCATCCACAAGCAGTTGGTTGTTTTGATTTTGTTTTTTAATCTTTTCCAAAGTGTCTTCATCATGAACTACAAAGTTTGATCTTTCACATATGTGGGTCTCTTGGGCAACTTTGGAAAGCATATTCAGAAAATGTTCAGCTTTGGTAGAATACTAGATTTCATTTTGAAAGTTATTTGGGAATATCTTTACATTTTAAAAATAAATCAAATGTAATTTGAGAAAATAAAATCATGACCAAATTGTGACCAATTTATGGTTAATGTTTTTTTCTTTAGAGATTAGTTTTCTTTACTTCTAATCTTTTAGAGAAATTGCTAAATATCTTTATTGTGGGTTTATTTTCCCTTCTCAGTTGTAATAAACATCGTTATGGAAAAATCCAGAAATTGATGTCTACTTTCATGATGTAAACAGTTGTCTCAAGTACTTACACACACTTGAGCACTCTCAAAGGCTGACGGCTCTATGTCACTAGGCTGAATTCTGTTAACATTCCTAATACTGCAGCATGTGAGCACGGCAAAATGCTTTCTAATGCTAGAAATTTAGTTCCAGAGTGAATCCATAGAGTTCACTTAAGAAGAGCAGCAAGTCTCAGCCTTCTCATGTGGATCCAGGGTGCTCCCTAGATTTTCCACACCACCACCTTCAGCCATTCTTCATGGCCCATCCTAATTCCTTTGTTATCCCCACCAACATGCAGAACTGTTCTCTACCACAGATTCCTCACAGCTGCCTCATTTGGCTAGGGCCCAAGTAGGCTATTTATGCCTTCCTTTTTCCTAACTTTCTTCTCCATTCTGATCTCCCCGGAGTACACATAGGCTTACAGCTACCTGCTTGCCTCAGCTCTTTTCTCCCATTTAACCTCTGTCTTCTTTGGACTTGCTACCATTCTTTTTTGTTTGTTTGTTTTGTTTTTTCAAGACAGGGTTTCTCTGCATAGCCTTGGCTGTCCTGGACTTACTTTGTAGACCAGGCTGGCCTCAAACTCATAGAGATCTACCTGCCTCTGCCTCCGAGTGCTGGCATTAAAAGCATGTGCCACCATGCCAGGCCTCTACCATTCTTAAATAGAGCCAGTGTGTCCCTGTATCAGCCTCTTAGTATATAACCTACCCACAAGTCCTGCTTAGGAGAACTCCAGAGTCAGTCCCCTTCCCCTTTCTGTTATCCTATCACCCACAACACCCACTTCACAGATCTGAGACTGCTTAGAGTCTGAACTGAGAGCTACAGCCAGAACTTCAAATGCAGAACTAATTGGGGTCTTAACTCTAAATTCCAGAGTGTCTCTAAGTCAGAAAACCAAGCATCTTTCCACAATATGTCAAGTTATCAGTAACAGCAATAAAGGAACAGGACATCCTCTCAACAGAGACAAAACTGGTTAGCTACATCAAGAAACGTCACAAGCATCATAACTCCAGATGCAAAAGTATAAACATGAGCAATGAAGACAATATGTCTTCTCCAGAAATGAATACGCCTTATGATAATATGCCCAGTGAAAATCAAGTAACTGAAGCTCAAAACAGGAACTTAGAAACTGTGACTGTAAATATATTCAAGAACCTTAGAGTATAAATAATTGTGCCAGTGAAGATCATAACTCAAGCAGTTTAATAAAATAAGAAAAAACAATTTAAAACATGGAAACAGAATTTAATAAAGAAATTTTAAAAAAAAAACTAAAGAGGGATTGAATGAGCAAAAATGGTTAAGGACACCACAAGAAAAGCTGCAGAACCAATTAGCTTGGACCCATAGGGGCTCACAGAGACTGAACTGCCAACAAGACAGCATGCATGGGATGTGCCTAGGCCCTCTGCCCACATGTAACAGTTGTGCATCTGGGTCTTCCTGTGGGACTCCTAAAGCAGGAGCAGGGTCTGCCTCTCACTACACTTCCTGCCTTTGGGACCCTTTTCCCTAATTGGGCGGCCCTACCTAGCCTCAATAGGAGAAAATGCACCTAATCTTACTGCAACTTGACATGCCAAGGCTAGTTGATATCCATGGGAAGCCTCCTCTTTTCTGAGGAGAAGGGGAGGAGGGGTGGATGGGGCTGAGAGAAAAGTGAGAGAGAGAGGGACTGGGAGGAGAGGAGGGAAGAGAGGAGGGAAGGGAAGTTATGATCAGAACATAAGAATATAAAATAAAATTTTAAGTAAATCAACAAATAAACACTAAAAAAAGTAAAGCTGAAATAAAATTCAAAAGGAAAAACTCTGGAACTCAAAGAAAAAAATCTCAGGGTTGCAAAAAAAAAGATGGCAGTGGCCATCGGTGGAGTTATAAAGAGTCTGAGAGACTCACGGAGGCTCCAAAGGGCAACACGGCAGCAAAAAAAGAAATCTGCAAGGCCAGCAACAGCTCCAGAATGACTTTTAAAAGGAAAAAAATGGCAAGTCCTACGGGAAGATGCTTTTCAAAAGTGGACTCACTCAGCACGGTGGCACAAGCCTTTAATCTCAGCACTTGGGAGGCAGAGGCAAGCAGATCACTCTGAGTTCAAGGCCTGCCTGGCCTACAAAGCCAGTCCAGGACAGCCAAGACTACACAGAGAAAACCTGTCTCAAAAAGAAACAAACAAAAAAGTGGACTCAAGAAATTGGAAAGAACAAAGACAAAACAGAGCTGCATGTGGCGGAGAATGATGAATTGTGCCTGATGAGCCTTGGGGTAGATGGCACCAACAACAGGATGGTGTGCAGTGGCCTGGAGCTCTTAAGGAAACAAGTCATTACTCCTATGTCTGGTCTCTGGTCCAGTGGCCAGTCCCCAGCATGAAGCCACTTTGGGAAGAGGCCTGTGCTGCTTGCCCTGCTAGGAGACAGAGAGCATGGGGCAGCAGCGCTGCCCACAAGCCACAGCACAGAGGTCAGCCCAGCAAGTGTCAGAGAAGCAGACATGAAAGATGGAGAGGTGTGTGGCAGCTAGGAGCTCCCACAGAACCTGTCCTGCAGATGCCCTACCTAGCCACAACATCACCCTACAGATATGCAAAATCCATCTCTGCAGTGGTCCAGTATTTATGATGCTTCAGAAACCAGAACAAAGACTCATTGTAATGAATATTTGCATGTAAAGTTCTTTGGGCAAAAATAATGTACTGTGAAACACACTGCAGCCTCCAATGCCACTAGAAGCAATGAATATTCAATGGAAAGGTTAGAAAGATAGAGGAATGGAGCAATGGGTACTGGTGGTGGAGAGACTCACAGAGGAGAAGAGTCGCATACAAAGCTTTCTATAAGGGAGGCCACTGGGAGCACGACCATGTTCCAGTGAATTGAACACAAATTGAACTTGATATTTTTTCTCTATCTCTTCTTTTCTTTTAGGGGGGGTGAGAGGACAAGGGGAGCAGAAGGATGGAGGGGTGGATCTGGGAAGACTGGGAAGTGAGTGTGATTCTCATGCATGATATGAAATTCCCAAATAACCAATAAAAATATAATGTTGGGTCACAGTCATAGGGGAAGGGAGTAAGGGAAAAGTGGGAGGGAGGGAAGAATGGGAGGATACAAGGGATGGGATAATCATTGAGATGCAACGAGAATAAATTAATAAAAAAAAAAGAAAAAAGAAAAAATATTATGTTGGAAAAAATCTCAGAGATAAGCTTCATCAACACATTGAGTAGACTTTGAACTTTTTCAAACCTACTTGGTTTGAGGTTCTTTAACGCCTATACCTCCCTTCCAACACACCTACCCTAGATAGAAAAGAGGTTAATCGGAACAGAAGTAGACCTTTTGACACTCAGTTCCTTGGAGAGATCCCATCTTTGGCATTAGGATTCCAGCTGACCCATTAAGCAGCAAACCAGCAATTTAGCGAAGATGACAGCAACCACAGTAGCTGGAACCTGGAGCATCAGCCGGAACTCAGAACCTTGAAGCATTCTATGGAGTGTTTCTCGCTAGGAGTGTCTCAGTGCAAATTGATGAGCAGCTAAGCAATGGGGAGCAATGCCAAAACCAAACAGCCCAGCATCTTGTTTTGGGTGTGTGTGTGTGTGTGTGTGTGTGTGTGTGTGTGTGTGTGTGTGTGTGTGTGTATCCTTTCAGAGTCCATACTAGGATGTTTATCAGCTGGCAAAGACCGTGCCCCCACAAGAGGCAGTTCCTCTTCTAGTGGACAAACACCACGTGTTCTTGTACAGTATGTTCCCAGCAGACAAACACCACACACCCTCACACAAGTCTGTTTCACATCCCACACTTGGGATTAAGCAAAAACATGTTTACATCCACTACAACATTAAAAGACTAGAAAACAGGATGTCAGTTCTTGATGACATGGTAGAAGAATGAATAGCTCTGTAAAAGAAATGTAAAATTCAAAAACAAACAAACAAAATTCCCAGTACAAAATATCCAAGAAATCTGGAACACTGAAAAGTCCAAACATAAAAATCACAGACACAATAGAAGGACAAGAAACCCGGACCAAATGCACAGAAAATATTTCTTACAATAACCAATAGAAGAAATTTTCCAAATTTTCCAAAATCTAAAGAAAAAGATGCCCATCAAGATGCACAAGACATACAAAACCAGAAAAGACATGCAGGACCAGAAAAGAAACTTCCTGTGACACATAGTATTCAAAACACTAAATACACAGGAACATACAAGGGGAAAAAAATCAAGTCACATTAAAAACCAGGGACCATTAAAATAGCACCTGACTTGTAAATAGAGACTCGAAAAGCTGCAAGGGCCTCCATGGATGATGCCCTACATGCACTGAGAGGCCACAGATGCTGAACAGACTGCTATACCAAGCAAATGTATCAATCAGAACAGAAGAGGAAAGAAAAATATTTCATGATGAAAATAAATTTATAAGGGATGGGATAAACATTGAGATGTAACAAGAATAAATTAATTTTAAAAAAAACAACAACAACAAAGAAAAAAAAAGAGGTCCATTCAGTCACATACATTAAACACTTTCTCAATACCAAAAAAAAAAAAAAAAGAAAATAAATTTAAACAGTTTATGTCTATCAATACGGCCCTACAGAAGACACCTGATGGAAAATTTCCATCTCAAGAGAAGGTAAACTACAACCTAAAGGATAAAAAGAGTAAATAATTAATAAACATTGCTCAGTAATACCTCTAATACCTCTAGCCTCAATTCCCCCAGCAACGACATAGACTGCCAGACATTATAAACTCGGGCCCATCTTTGTGCTATGTCTTGGGTAGAGCAATAAGAGAACTGAAGGAGATCAAGAGGGTACGAGTAGCAAGGGGAAAGGAAAGGCCCACTTTTTTGAAGTTAATAAGGTTTTCTACATAGAAGTTCGCAAGTGCTACACCAGAAAACTTCTACAGCTAATGAGCACTTTGAGTTAGTTGGCAGGATACAAAATAAAACCATAAAAACCAGTAGCCTGCCTAAGACTAATGATACATAGAATGAGAAAGAAATCAAGAAGACGGTACTTCTCAAAATAGCCTCAGAAATATTCTTGAATAACTGTAAGCAATCGAGTGAAAGATTTTTATAATAAAAGTCCTAGGGCACTGAAGAGAGAAATTGAAGAAAACATCAGAAGGTGAGAAGATCTATGATGTCCATGGATGAGTAGACTTAATAGGGTGAAATGATCATCCTTCCAAACGCAATCTATAGATTCCATATGCCAACACCATTCTACACAAAATTTGAAATAAAACAATCCATAAACTTTATATGGCAACACAAAAAAAAAATCTCATGATTCCTAAAGCAATCCTTAATTATGAAAGACTTGCTGGAAGTATCAGTGCCCAAGGATTCTTATGTCCACGTGTCCAAGGATGCTTATGGGACTATGGCAGAAAAGTAAACAAATTAAGTATAAACCGTGGGGAAGATTCATGGCTACTTTTCCCTTTCAGCAGCCTGCTTGACACATTCTAGTATTTTGAATGCTAGTCAGTAGGGATGTAACTTCCTGGATAGTTGCAGCTTCATGTTTTATGACTCAAACAGTTTCTGTCTTCAGCAACAGTCTGTAATATTTGAGGTATCTTTTGGACCTTACTGACAAACAATACTGTAAGAAGTAGCCCACTCCTGGGACTCGGATTTTTTTTTAGTTTGTCAGCCTCTGGTGTTTCATAGGAACATTATTATGATAACTCCATTTTTATTCACTTTATCTGTGCGTAGAGTATATTTAAGCAGTTAAGAGTATATTTTGCAGTAGGTTTCCCTGACTTCTTAGAAAAGTGGGGTTTATTTTTCTTTCATGTATTGCATCCCAACTGCAGTTTCCCCTTCTTTCTCCCCTCCCAGTCCTTTCCCCCTCCCATACTGATCCCCCCACACACACACACAGGATCTACTACTCTTCCATCTCCCTTCAGAAAAGAACAGGCCTCAGACAGCCTGAAATATCATGAAATATCAAAGCAGGACGAGGCAAGGCAGTAAGAAGGAAAAGGTTCCAGGAGTAGGCAGAAGAGTCAGAGGCAACCCCCACTTCCACTGTCAGCTTTTCCACAAGAACACCAAGCTGAACAACCATAACATATACGCAGAAAACCTAGCTCAGACCCATACAGGCTCCATGATTGTCACTTCCATCTCCATGAGCCCCAATGAGCCCTGGTTAGTTGATTCTGTGGACCATGTTTTTGTGGTATCCTCAATCCCTCTCACTCCTACAGTCCTTCCTCTCCCTCTTCCTCGGGGTTCCCTGAGCTCTGACTAATATTTGACTGTAGTGGTTGCCAGGGGATGCCTCGCTTATGACTACTAGACTAGGCTCCAGCCTATGATGATACCAGAATATTACTAGGAATCATTTCATTAGGTGTGTGTGTGTGTCTGTGTCTGTGTGTGTGTGTGAGTAGTGTTTGATTCTGTCCTGGGTTGTTTTGTCTCTGGTTTCTGGCCATCTAGGCAGTGTCAGCCTTGGCCTCCCTCTTGTGGCATGGGCCTCAAATTGGACCAGCCATTGGCTGACCATTCCCACAATTTGTGTCACCTTTACCCCAGCACATCTTGCAGGCAGGACATCTTGTAGGTCAAACGTTTCGTGGTTGGCTTGATGTCCCAGTCCCACCACTGGGAGAGTTGCCTGGTTACAGAAGAAAGCCAGTTTAGGCTCCATATCCCCCAATACTAGGACTATTTGCTAGGGTCACCCTTGTGGATCCTAGGGGGTTTCCATTACACTAGGCTTCCCACGTCCCCGCTGAAATGTCCCCCAGTTCCAGTCTTCTCTTCCAGTACTCTCTCCCTCTGTTCCTCCCGCCCCCATCTGATGCCTCCTGTTCCAATCCCCACCCTCCCCCAGTCTGTTCTATTTCGTTTTCCCAGTGAGATCCACGAGTTCCCCCTTGAGCTGTCCTTGTTACTTAGCCTCTCTGAAAATGCCTAGCACTTCCATTTTGTATTGACATGCTACATTTATAAACTGTTGACATTACATGTTTATCCTCATTCTGCATAACTATTTGTAATGGAGTTGACATTTTAATTTCAATGTCAGTCCTGTTTTTCTTTCCCTTTAGGAAAGAGCAATGACTCTGAACTCAGATAGTTGTCATATATTGTTGTGCAGTTTGCTCATGACATTGAGAACTTTGTTGCTGTTTAAATCTCCTTTAATTGAATTTTGGGTTGTTTCTGGGTGGTTGCTTTTCCACTGGGTTGAAATCTATTCCCTGTTAAATGCTGCCTATGCCTTTCTATGGATCAGCACTATCTTCCTGTTCTGTGTTCTTGCTACCCACTGTTATCTAAATATAATTGTTCTGTCTTCAAGGTGTTGGGAACATGGCCTCTGAATCTTCTGTTTGTGTTGGAAATGTAATCAAATTTAAACACATACCTCTACCAAATAAAAAGTATACACAGAAAATATGTGAAGATGCACCAAAATTAAGGTTAGGGTTGGGGTTAGCTCAGACATATCTTTCTAGTCATGCCTACAGTAGTGTAAAAACATTTTTTCTTATCTCAACTCATTTCCATTGGTCCAAGAAGATTACTATGACTTTGGTCTGCAAGGAAACATTTCTTCCAATTCTTGGTCCTTAAAGTCAGTGGAAGTTATCTTCAGATGGTAGTCAGCAAGGGGAAAAGGGTGCACAGTCAGATTTGCTCAAGCATGTGCAAACTTGTCTTGCAACCTCATCTATTTTACATATATTTTGTATTCAATATATATTCAAATATTTTACATATATTCTTGTATTAAATGGACATCAGGATGTAAAACTTCTTGTTATAGAGTCAGGCTCCCTTTTCCAAGGACACTGTTAGCAGAAAAGATGACATAAAATGAAGATATTGGGTTATTTATTACAAAATAGGTCATTAACCCATAACCCATTTTTAAAACTTGAGAGAGTGTGACCATGGAACCCAGGCTGGTCCCAACTTTCTTCCATTTTTCCATATCCTGAACCCAGGCTGGTCCCAACTTTCTTCCATTTTTCCATATCCTGTGTGCTGAGATTACAGAATGAGCCCATCCACAGAGCCAGCTGTCTTCACACGTCACCTTTGTTGCCCTTATCTACAGTTAATATCTTTTTTTTTATGTTATATGGAGTTTATTAAATGAGCATGCGGGGAGAGGAAAGGGGGTAGGGGTACCCCAGAGAGAAAGCAGAGAGAGAGGAAGTAAAGAGAGAGGATAGAGAGGGCACAGTTAATATCTTTTTCTTCCTACTACTTTTCGTGTTTGAATGCCAGTTGTTCAACAAGATTGTTGTCATTTAAATCTTAAAGTATAGGTATATGAACAAAAAGAGATATGTGCTACATAAACACACAAGTACACTCCCCTAGAGACAATATAAAATTGGAAGCAGGATATTATTACTCAAGAATATAGTTTAGGTTTCTTGTGCAGTGTGGCAAGTGAACAGTGTGAACTGTAGAATCTAAGTCTTCTTTGGGCATCAAGTTAATGTCTAGAATATATAATATTCTAAGGAATATATGAGGAATATATACATACTCTAAGGAATACATAATGGTTTCCTCTTTATAAAAATTCTATGTATATTTGTGTGTATATATATATATACATATATATATGTGGTACTTTGTTTTGAATATGTACACGGAACCCAGAGGTTGAAGTTAGAGATCTTCCCCTTTCCACTTACTTTTCTGCGAAAGAGACTTTCATTGAGCCAGAGATTAATTGCCTGAACCGGCTGGCTTGGGAGCTCCAGAGATCCATCTGTTTCTGCCCAGGGCTCTGGACACAGCTTTGTGGCACCATGCCTGTCTTTGATGTGTGATCTGGGGATCCAAAATTGGGTCCTCATGATTTCATAGCAGATATTTGACTGTCTAAGCGATCTCCCCAGCTCTTATTTCCACTTCTTTAAAAGGCTTTATAACAGTTTCTAATAACACAACAGATACTGAATACATGGTTTGATTTAGAATTATTTTTGTCATCTTACTAAACTAGAGAAAAAAATTTTGAGCATTCTAAGTTTTCAAACTAGGTTACAAATAAAAATGTGTTTATTAAAGTGAATTTACACATATATACACACAGACCTGTGTGCATGTTCATTCCACTATATTTTAGATAGCAAAGTTAAGTGCCTGGAATGTGAGAGATTCTGTAGGCATTGTCTCTGAACTGATTATTTCATATGTCAGCCTGTACAGAAGTAAGCCACACCACAGCACTTCCAGGGAATTGATGTAATTTTCATGCTCACCTTCAGGATTGTTTTCTAAGAAATCAATAACAAAAAGCCTTTCCTGATATGTCCCTAATGTCTTCTTTTCACACTAAAGAGCGCTCTCAGGAAAGCTGTGACTCTTGCCTCTGCTACTGGTTCCTAAATTTAAATTTCAGAGTTTGAGAAAGAAGAAAAGAAAAAGATGGAGCTTAGTTATCAGTCGCCAAAGCTGCACACAGAACAAAAATTCATTCCTTTTTTTAGATTTTATTAGATGGTGGTATGTCCCATACACAAAGATGGCTACACGTTGTAATTTAATTCTTCTAGATCCATTGTCCATACTCTGTTTGCCAGAGCATTCTAAAAGTATGGGGATAGTAGCTGTATATCCTTCAGGTAAAAAATAAATAAATAAATAAATAAATAAATAAATAAATAAATAAATAAATTATCCATGGTGGTCACTAATAAGAATAGGGACCAGGAGATGAGAGGATGTCCCTCCCTCCTAGGCTGCAGGGATGCTCCATTCAATTGCTTTGCTGTTGATTTCTCTTTATACAGCTTACTTCCTCTGAAGTTCTTCTAATGTCTGCAACTCCTGCTCCATTGAAACCAAAGTTCTGACTCCCATAACTATGTAACTCTGCTTCTCCATATCTTTGTCTGCTGTGGTGGTTTGAATAGGTTTGGCCTACATAGACTCATGTGTTAGAATACTTAGCCCAGAGAGAATGGCACTATTAGGAGATGTGGTCTTACTGGAGGCAATGTGGCCTTGTTAGAGGAAGTTTGTCACTGTAGAGGTGGAACTTCGAGGCCTTAAATGCTCAAGCTGTGCCCAGTATGAAACAAATCCAGTCTCCCTCTGCTGCTTTCAGATCAAGATATAGAACTCTCAGCTCCCTTCTCCAGCACCAGTGTCTGCCTGGACACTGCCAAGCTTCCCTCCATGATGATACTGGACTAAACACTGAAACGGTAGGCCAGCTCCAATGAAATGTTTTCCTTTATAAGACTTACCTTGGTTGTAGTATCTCTTCACAGAAATGAAACCCTAACTAAGATACCTGCATTCTTGTATTTTTCCAATTATTAAACTAGATTTAATTACTCTTTGTGAATCTTCACTCATTTTCCTGCTCGGCTAGAACCTGATATATTGGTTGATACCAAGAATAGATCTCCAAAGAGTGGAAATGTGGTATTGGATTTTTCATTCTCCTTTACAAATGCAGGTGTATCTTTGTGGTCAAGAAAAAAAGTGAAGTAGAAACAGATTATCAAAATTCTGGTGTGCTTGTAACACAGAGTGGAAAGTAATAGGACCATAATGCAGATGACAGAAAAGCTGGGAGAGCTGAGGTCCCTTTGACACCTTGGGTAATAAGGTGGCATCGTGATAAAAGAGAGCTTTAGCTGGCATTCAACCTTTTTTAACATTAAGTGACCAGAAATCAGTGAACACCCTGCACCTTATAGTACATACTTTTGAACAACCAACTGAGTGTTTCAAGCCAAGATGCTGGCAAACACCTGTAATCTCAGCACGGAGAAGGTAGAAGGGAGGAGATTGCTGTGAACTCTAGTCCAGCTTGGGTACCGGGCTCTATCATAAATCATGATCTTAAAAATATGAAACAATCCATTTGTCCACAAATTTCGGGAATTCCTTGTTTTTAATAGCTGAGTAGTATTCCATAGTGTAAATGTACCACAGTTTCTGGACACTAGCCCAAGGGATATGTCCCATGAAAGTCTTCACTTACCAGGAAAGTGGGACAGAGGGGAGGACATCCTATTGGGACTCTAGATGAGAGAAGTATGGGAGAATGGGGAAATAGAAGGATCCAGAGGGTCCTAGAAACCTATAAGAAGAGCATTATGATGGGCAGATCTGGGCCCACGGGTCCTGCTCAAACTATGGCACCAGCCAAGGACAATAAGTGCAGTAAACATCAAACTCCTACCCAGATCTAGCCAATGGACAGGACATTCTTCACAATTGAGTGGCAAGTGGGGTCTGACTTTCACACGAACTCTGGTGCCCCATATTTGACCACATCCCCTGGATGGGGAGGCCTGGTGGCACTCAGAGGAAGGATAACAGGCTACCAAGAAGAGACTTGATACCCTATGAGCATATACAGGGGGAGGAGGTCCCCCTTAGTCACAGTCATAGGGGAGGGGAGTAAGGGGAAAATGGGAGCGAGGGAGGAATGGGAGGGAGGGAGGAATGGGAGGATACAAGGGATGGGATAACAATGGAGATGTAATATGAATAAATTAATAAAATATATTTAAAAATAAGTTACTCAAAAAAATAAAATAAAATATATTTTAAAAATAAGAAACAAGCAAACAAAGAAATTTGATTAATATTTGTATCCTATGTTTTCATCTTTAGGTTCTGTAAACTGGAAACTGCCAAAAAATTAAAGAACATACATTCCCATCTGGAAAAATTCCCAAGGACATTGTCATAGCCATGAGACTAGTCATTATATTAGAGGAAGAAAAGAAAGTCACTGGATTAGATCATGCAAAGTGGTAACACACTTGAGACCAGGATGTGTGAAATAAGATATATCTGAGCCACACTGAAAACACTGGGGTGCTTCTTCATATTTGTTTCCTGATAGCTCTAGATAGTAGAAATATTTTCATAGGTAAAGAGGGAGCACAAAGGACTCATATAAGAAAGAAACAAAGATGTGCTGTTTCTTTTTTGTCTCCGATTGCTTTTGTTAACATATAATTCACAATATTCAGAACAGCCATTTGTGCAGATGTCCTCTTTGTCTTCCGTGCTTAGGATCACACCTAGGACCTAGCTCATAGTAAGCAAACACTTCCCCCTTGAGCCGCAGGCAGCAATCCTAGTCTTTCATCTCTTTCTTAAAAGGACCGGAAATTCTGTACTTGTAAAGAGACAGATCAACTGCATTTGTCTATATGGAGCAAATGCCTTCCTCGTTTCACTGAAGACTTTAAGTATATTTAATTTGCTAGGTTTTTAAAGTAAACAATTTCATATTCAGGTTTGCTTTATTTGAATAAATTCATCTGCTTCTTGGAGAAAACAGACAAATACAAAAATCAAGCAATTCCCTTCTCTGCATGAAATTATCCCATCCCCATAACGGAAATCAGTCAGTGCTCTCTCCTGACTTCAGTTTCTGTCACTTCTCCCTTTGTTCACTCTGGATACCCTGTTGATCTTACAATTCTTATAGATGCTAAGTCCATTTCTGGCAAGTGTTTCAATCAGAAAACCTGAGCATAGGACTTCCCAGAGCATCATCCTTTATTCCCATGGGCAGTGTTCTAATTTCACCCCTCAGATGGCATTTTGTAATCATCTAAAGCCTTCAAGCTCCACTCACTCAGACCTCTCTGCTCTTCCTGTCAGCCCAGCACTCATGAACTGGAAAGGTACACTAGTTACTTACATGCTGGCTTCCTTTGAAGCCCATCTTCCTCGTGGGAATTTAAGCCCTGTGAAATGTTAAAGTTTATTAATTTTTATGTTCTGGGATCTTAGGGCAGTGCCTGACACTTCACAGATATGGGGATATTAATAAACCATTTTTCTATCTTGAGAGGCTCACTGAGGCTTTTCCATAACTCTATGTGATTTGACATTAATTCTTTGTGGAGCCTTTTAACTCATGTGCAAAACTGGGGAAAAGGTATATAGCTGACATAATGGATTATGCTTAGCGTGTCTACACCAGTAGGATTATTAAGAAGAGTTTGAAGATGAGTCTTATGGATCAGGCCTGTAGGTGAATCTCTCCTAGTCAGGAGGGTAAGGCAGAAAGGACGACTTGAGTGGCAGAGTGATCGCAAGGCCCATCTGGCCAACCTTGCACCCTGTCTCAAGACAAGTAAAGGAAGACAGGATATATAGCACAGTAGTATAATATTCATGAGATGCAAGAAAGTCTCGGTTCAATTTCTTATAGTGCAAAAAAGAAGAAAACCCTGTTTTAAAGGAAAACTTAATAAAAAAACAATTAAAGTGGATTCCATTACTTATTGCTGATATGTAATGGCACATATATAATCAACTTCAATCTAAATAGGAATTCAATAAAGTAAGATGTCACTAGCAGCAACACCGGAGAGAAGAGGTACCATAAGCTTCTCATGGAGACATGTCTACAGCAAGAAAAATCATGCCCAGTTCTGGAAAGTAACCCATTCTCTTCTCTTCTGACTTTCAAAGCCTCTCTACTGTTGCTCTGATTGAGACAAAGACCCTGTGAGTTAACCTACTTGTCTTTGAAACAGTAGTCTCACAAATCCATTCTGGTCTTTTTGCCTTTATTCCCCACAACCTCCCTAGAACACAGAGATTTATATTTCACTGCGGATATGAAATCACCATTAGAGCTAGACTTTTCTCCCTTCTGGGTCAGCTTTCTAAGCATGTAAAAGATAATGATGATAATACATCTCCACAAATACTCTGCTGCTTGCTGAGGGGGGAGGAAAGCCTTCATTTAAATTTTGCTACTTGGATCGCGTGCTTCAGCACAAGAGCCTTGGCTTAAACGGGAGTATCCACTTCAGTACAAGGACCTGAAATGCACATCAGAGATCCCGCCTTGATTCATTGGATCTGTGTGAGATCAACAAATGTTTATCTTAATTTAAGACCCACTGCCAAGAATTCAGTTTTAGGAGCAGTGGAGGAACTCAGGCCCCTCGTCTTCTGGTAGTACGTTTTCAGTACAGACAAGGACAAAAAAGAAAGACTATCCAGGTAGGAAAATTGCACTGAACGTTTAATCTCTCCTATTAAGTTTGGTAAGGATGAGCCTATTCTTGCACAAATAAATCCTCTATTCATCACTGAAAAAAAATAAAAGAAAAATTACTATTCAGGAAAACTGTTTTCCATTTAATTAGACCTAAATTAACAACAGCATCAAAACAGTATTTGTTTTACTGAACAAATTTCCTGTTTTCTTGTCATCATTCAGAACCTTCTAGAGTTATTTATTGATGACAATGCATATGTAGCATTTGTATGTGCTTTCGTTGACCAAATAGCTTTAGCATATAAATTCACATTATCTCTGCATTATTACCTATGCAAAAAAATATTTACTATGGAATTAGAATGCCCATGAGACTGTCTAATTAGTTGGGAAAATGGAAAGGTGGGGGAAAATCGACTGAGTTATACCATGGCCAGGCTCATGCTGATTTCCGGGAAAGTGTAGAAGCACTCGGAGTAGGAGAGAAAATCAGGTAATACTTTCGAAAAGACTTCATACTTGTAGAAGAACTTGAAATGTGACTAGAAAGCACATCAGGGAGAAATGCATAAAAGATATCCAGGCAGACATAAAACCAAACACAAAGTTGACAGATTCAAAGGATACCATGCATTGGGATAGCATGGGATTCAAAAGCAGTGGTCTGGAGCCAAACACTCTGAGTCACAGACCATTTCCACCAGGTGAGTACTGTAGACCTTAAGCATGTTACCAACCCCTCTGTGCCTAGATCGTCAGAATGACGGCCTCATAGGATTGCCATTAGGATTAAAAGACCTCATGTAGTTGGGTCTACAAAAAGTCCAGGACAGCTAAGGCTACATAGAGAAACACTATCTCAGAAAAAAAAAAAAAAAACCAGACCTCATATATGCAAACTCATAAAATAATATTTGGTATATAGAAAATACTCCATAGTTATAGGAGTCTCCATGCAGGCTGTGATTTAACAGGATGCAAACATCCAAGAGATCTACTCCCTTTAGTGTGAGTGCTGAAATGAAAGTTTCTAACAGCAAGACTCATTTCCACAAACACAACACACAGAATTTCCTTTAAAGATGGAAATGATCTACTATGCAGAACCTCAACATGAACAAATGTGTTTACAAATGAATCCAGTATCACTTTAACATAAGATACTTACCTAATCCTGCTCTCTTCCCATGATGAGTTTCCTAAGTGGTAACCCCTGTCTAGTAGTTTGCATAGAACTCAACTAAACAATGTCTGTCTTCTTTATCATAAACTATATCTCTTACAGACCCTGAAGCTGGAAAAGTTAATCCACACTTTTGCATATTTTTGCTTTCTCTACTTCTTCAGATAGAAATCGATGACGGGTGGAAACAGATGCATCTTGAACCCTCACATTAAAACAAAGTGCCCCCAAGGCCCCATGTTGACTATACTGCTGCTACAAAATGGATGAGAAAAGTTAAGCAAATTAAAAATAAATACGCTATAATATAATAAGACAAGGAAACTCCCTACTACATAAAATTATGCTTTCCACATTCTTTGTTTAGACTGAGAGTCTTTGAATCACATAACTTTGTCTTTTTTTTTTTTTTTTTTTTTTGCAATGATTTTGCCAATAGTTTAGTTTCGTAAGAAAAAACAAGGTACCACGTGGTGTTAGTATTGAAGTAAACTTGTGTATTTAACATATTAGATTACTTAGGTTAATTGCGGTCTTAGGAACCAAGTCTTTGGTTGAGCACCATCTGTCTTCCCTAGCTGTGCCTTCTTCCTATTATAGAGGGGTATATCAACTGTGATAGCATGTACACTTCAAAGTATATTTATGCTGTTAAAATTCATTTTCCTGAGTATGCCAGTTCATAAGCAGTGCTTCTCTGTGATTGGTAATACCTGCCATTTGGTGGTTTATGGTAGAGGGGCCTCTGCATCTTTGGGCCTCACTTCTCCCTGAGGTCCTGTCACTTGCCTTCAGCTAAAAAGAAAGGCAGCAGGAAGCATCACTAACCTGTTTAAAGAAAATCAGCTGTAGCAGTCTCTTGTTTCCTTCTGGTCCACCTGATTCTTGTCTGTGTATGGATGTGTGTGTTCCAACAATACTCTATATGTAAGTATTGCAGAATTTATTGCTCAACATGAATATGTGCTCTTATAACAATATATATGATAATTTTTATGACACTACTTTTTATTAAAAATAGATTCTTCTCTTATACAATGCATCCCAACCACAGTTTCTCCTCCTACCACTCCTCCTTATAAACCATAAGTCTCTTAAATAATTGCATGGAGTGTTCCATAACTTTTTATTAATTAAATCTCTACTAACTTGTTCGTGCACATTTTGTTAAAACTATGTCAACCTGTGAAGGCATTCTTAAGCATACTGATCTTTGTCATATATTATAAAAATTTATAATAGGGAGCATGGTAGATATTCAACCACTGAATCAGATAGCATGAAAAGCTATAGAATCGTTTAATGTTAATTTAATTTTTCTCAGCAATAGACTTGCAAATTCGTATCAACTCAAAAATGAAAAGGACCCTTTTCTTGTGCATTATCAAGAATAAATATCTTGCCACAAAATATAGCAAATATATTTCCACTTGACTGTTTATTCTCTTTTGTATTAATTTTATAGCTTAGATATAACCTCATATTTACATTAAATATTTCCTCTGTAACGTTCCTTCTTACATATTTATAGTGTCTTTTATTTTATGGAAGTTTATTTGCTATTTTTATAATTTGTGTTATTCAATTTAATAATCATTTGTTTTAGCAATCATTTTGTTTTTAGAAAAAAATCATCTCTAATTAAAATTTGAAACTGTTCCTTTTTTGGTTTTCATCATAAACTATTCCCCCTACATAACTATAAACCTAATAGAAGAATATAAAATGAGGATGTTTAAAACAATATGAAGTCAGCTCTATCTTCCTCAGACGATAAATGTACAAGTTTGACAGTAGTGTTCTGGCAGAAGGGAAGGAGAGCCGTGCAAGAATGCAGATAGCAATGCTACAAAGAAGTCAATGACAACACGTCTATCTCAAGAAAGAGCTACTTGACCTCATCACTGCATAACAAGGATTTTTAATGAAGAGAAGGAAGAACGGGCCTCTATGGGGAAACAGATACAAGAAATCAACACATGTATATATGACATCAAATAGAACGCAGCTATGCAACTCACTCATACAATTTTAGAATGTTTTGTATGAAGCTCAAACCATATGTTAATGAGAAACTAATAACTTTTTAAATGCCTCATATAAGTATTGTCTGCTTTAAAGTCATTTACTCTTTTAATCTAACATCTCTTACTTTGTAAAACATTATTATTTTGATATCATGAACAAAGGAATTGAGGACAAGAAATAAATGCCATGTCAAAATTCAAACAAATTTATAACTGGCACTACCATTCAAGTTTACATATGTAAATACATTCTTTGCTCTTTCTATTAACTTATAACGTTAAGTAATTACATATTAAAATCACTATATAGGGCTGGAGAGATGGCTCAGAGGTTAAGAAAACTGTCTGTTCTTCCAAAGGTCCTGAGTTCAGGTCCCAGCAAACACATAACGGCTCACCACCATCTACAATGAGATTTGGTGCCCTCTTCTGGCCTGCAGGTGTATATGCAGGCAAAACATACTAATAAATAAATTTTTAAAATAAATAAATAAAATAAAATCACTATATAAAAGATATCCCCAATTATCAATGTCTCCTATTTTGTTAACTGAATAGTTTATTTGTTGGCTGTTGTTTCCATGTGAATAAATATAAATTTCTTATTTTATCTAATAAATTTCATAATTTGAAGTCATCAAGTTAAATAGAGCTCAAAATAATATTGTAAAAATAAATATTTTTAATTCAAGGAAATTTCATGTTGAAATTATTTTCTAAGGTATTTCAAAAACCAGATATATATAATATCACAGGTCCATTAAGGGAGAAGTCATATTTAGGAGAGGCTGAGGTACTTTTAAATAGGTTAATAGTCTCCAAAAATGTGATTTGTATATCCTAATAGTTAATGATGTCTATCAGTTTGATTTCCACTGAAATCACCTATAGTGGAAATGAAAGAATCACCTGTTCTCAGTGAAAACATAAGTAGTCATAAGTATACAAACAAGATGCAGTAGGAAGGTTATACAGCAGGAAGATGAGAACGCTGCGCTACCTTCCCGATTCAGATGCTGCCCATCACAACCATTGATGGTGGCAGGGTGCCCAAGAAGGAGGCTGGAGTGGACGTGAGCAGGTGATGCACGTCCCCATTTTCTAACTTGAATCAGCATTTGGAACAAGCAGATTCGTCAATATCAATATTAGCTTTTCACTGTGAGATCCTTCCTCCTCACTAGGGAGCCATTTAATGTTTAGCAAGTACTTAAAATGTGTGTGCCACCATGCGCTGTTGTCACGCTGCTCACAGGAATATTGGCTACTCTGTAGAAACTCAAACATGATAGGAGAATGTTCATGCATGCAAAACTGTATGTTATAGCTCATTTAGGAAAAGAAATAACATTCCACTTTTATGTGAAAATAATTTGTTTTTTATCAAGATTTAATTTTTTTTTTTTGTATTTAAACAAAATCTCTGCCTTTGATGGCGTCAATTGGTACACTGTAAACAGGCTTATTTTCTGAGAAATATGTTAAAGGGCTTCATCTGTCGCTGGACAGTCCTGACGCAGTTGGCGACAGTGGCCTGCTTTCTTCCAGAGATACTTCTCAGCAGCCTTCTCCATTTTATAACTAAAGGAAACAAATCACTGTGGTAGAGAGTGCCAAGGTCTAGACTGTGAGGCTGTCACTTCCCGGCACTCACTAGCTGCTTTATCACCCAGGCCTGGAGGCTTACTTCAGTAGACTACTGTGAACAAGTCACTACATCAAGCAGTGGTCTCAGCCACCCCTAAGGGTTTTCCATAAACATTTCTGTCTCAACTGGGGGGAGTAGACCCCCAGTGTGAAGCTGCCCCAGAAGAAGAATGAATTTCCCAATTTGGGAAAGAAAACCTCATTGATTTCTCTGGACTGCAAATATTCTTTTTCCCTAAACTCAATGAGCAGAGGAAACAATGGGTTTTGTGGTTTGTTTTTTATTGTTTACAATTCTCAGAAGCATTTGAGTCCATTTCAGGATCAACCTGAATAATGTCTCTCAAATCAAAATGTGTAGAGGAATTTTAATTCAGAACATGGCTGCTCTGGCAAGAGATGACATTCAAAGACCTTCTAAGTCTTTATGATCCAGCTAGAACACAGACACACCTTTAATCCCAGGAGACAGAGACAAGCAGATCTCTGAGTTCAAGGCCAGCCTGGTATAGAGTAAGTTTCAGGCATTTTTTAAAAGCTTTTAAATCCAAGCATGCTGTGCAGTCAGGTCAGTTGAGTCAGTGAGTTGAGAGGCACTGCAGAGGAGTTGAGTCGATGTCAGTTCAGGCAGTGGAATTCAGAGGCAGTTTTACCGGAAAAGTTTTACAGAGAAGTTTGGAGAGAGACCAAGTTAGACACAGGTAAAAAGAAAACAAAATGAGCCAGAGAATGAGAACTAGCCGGAAGATTAGAACAGATTACTAGAGTTAGTTTGAGGCCAAGCAGAGCAACTAAGTCAGATGCTGAAAGAAGCCAATTTGAATCTGTCCGCTAGGAGAAGAGTTTGAATCAGGACAGCTGAATTGAATCAGCCAGCCAGAGGTCCGAAAGAGCTAGAAAGGGTGAACTTAATCAGCAGTAAGTCTCAGAGGCTGAAAATATTCTAGGCCTAGAACCATCCAGAGCTAGGCCTATATTAGCAGACAAAGGGAGTAAGCCTTATAGGTGACATTTACATCAGAAGAATAAAAGCTACTTTTACAGAAATGCCTTTATTCCACACACTAATGAGCCACAGAAATCTTGTCTAGAAAAAACAAAAAAAGAAAAAAGAAAGAAAGAAAGAAAAAAGGCAGTCGTGACCATCTACTTGCTACGATATGGTTAACTGCTAATTTTGGCTTCTGTAACTGGCTTATGCAGAAATTCAAGGATTGTTTTGAGGTCACTTTGACCATCTAATCTTGGCAAATTAGATTAAACAAAACAGCTCTTGCAGTTTTCACATTTAAAAACCCATCTTTCTCCTGATTTTAAGTAGCACATCTCTGTTCTGGGATTCAGACTGTGGCCCTGCTAGCAGTTTTAATAAATTTGACTAATTATAATCCCAATTGAGTCTGGTGGTCTTTCCCTAAAGGTCTCAAACTCCTTAACAAGTTCTTTGAAATGTTTAACTCCCTTTGCATTTGTATTTTAACATTTCATTCAACAAATTTATAACATCCATGATAGCAAACACTGAGCTTTTATATTGGATAATGGACCCAACACAAAAAGGCCAATGACTGGCAGTCAAAGAGTTATTTGGAGAATCTATAAATATCATTTATAAGCTATTGTCTAGAAGAAGAAATGAAAAGTAATGTTTGCAAAGAATATATACAAAAACAGGAAGAAGCTAGCCATGGAACGCATGGACTACAGGCTATCTTCCATAGTACATTGACTGTATGGAAAACAAATCAATTAGAATGACAAGCATATTTTAATGAAAGTGAATAAATTTATTCTTAATAAAATTTAAGAGTGAATATTAATACTGTTGATAGTAGATTGTCATATGAAGAGTTGTGATGGAAGACTGTCTCAAGGGACATCACCACAATGGAAAAGACTTGGGAATGGAGGACCCCTACCCAACCTATCCTTTACCATGTACTTCATCAGATAATTAGAATATAAAAGATGTTAATATGAAATCTAGTTGTTGTGCTGTCTTAATTAGTTAACTGATTTTCTTGAACTTTGCCTTCCTTAATGCTATACTATATAAAGTATCACCCCACCTACAGCAATTTCAGTGGAGATAGATCAAATCAGATATATGTCAGTACTTTTTTCCGTCATAACATTTTAGCTGATTATTTGGGAATTTCACAGCATGCATCCCTATCACACTTACTTCTCAGTCCTCTCAGGTCCATCCCCTCAGCTTTGTGACATCATCCCTTCCTTCCACTCCCCAACCAAAAAGAAGAAGAAGAAGAAGAAGAAGAAGAAGAAGAAGAAGAAGAAGAAGAAGAAGAAGAAGGAGAAGGAGAAGGAGAAGGAGAAGGAGAAGGAGAAGGAGAAGGAGAAGAAGGAGAAGGAGAAGAAGGAGAAGGAGAAGGAGAAGGAGAAGGAGAAGAAGAAGAAGAAGAAGAAGAAGAAGAAGAAGAAGAAGAAGAAGAAGAAGAAGAAGAAGAAGAAGAAGAAGAAGAAGAAGAAAACAAGTCCAATTTGTGCTTCCAATATACTCAGCAGAGCATGGTCGAACTCCTAGTAGCCAGCCCCTTAAGGAAGACTGAGTCCTTCCCCATTCACACCCCTGCCAGAAGCCATCAAGCATAGAAAGCTACACTTCAGCATCCTTATCACAAATTTTAAGTGTTCTCCTTGATGGCTTCCTGTCTAGGCTGTTACTTTGGGTATATGGAGGATAGGTGTTGTCACAGAAGCCTTCTATATCTCCTTTTCTCAACTGTGAATCTGCAGTCATCAATACCACTGCAAAAGTAGTTTCCTTGTCCTTTAGAGTAAGTGGGAGCATGGACCACAGACATCCACATGGTCTCCAGTATCAGCACATGCCATGAACTTTAGCATGGTCTCCAATGACAGTACAGGCCATGGACATCAACACAGCCCTCTCCTGTAGCACAGGGTAGGACATCAACATGGCCTCCAGCGAAACATGGGCCATGGACACTAAAGTGGTCCTTAGTGGCATGGACATAAGCATGGTTCCAGGTGGCTGCACAGACCACAGACATCTACATGGACTTCGGGGGTAACATGAGCCATGGACATCAACATAACTCCCACGTACAGCAGGACCATGGACCCCAACAATTTCATTACTTTAAAAAGAATACACAATACAGTTTCTATGCATATTAATATCATTGCTATTATCTTTCTTGGCTGTCCTTGTTCTTATTATGAGACCACTACAATTTAGATGAGTAAATTAAAATAAAAAAATATACAAACAGACCTTTGCAGCCCCATAAATATGAAGAAACAATGGGGTATTTTGATATGTTGTCTTAAATTCTATATTTGTTTCTTCATAGTTAGTTATCACAGAGACTGTTGTACTTATTATGTTTTCTGCATTCCTAATATTGTAACACTGGTGATCTTACTGATTAAAAGAGAGGCTCCCTCTCCAGACTAGCTAATTTATGAAGCTACCAACTTACCTGAGAACATGACATTCTAATGCAAATCAACTAATTCAGAGTTTATACCATCAACTACGTCATTTAACAAACAACACAATATTTTATTTGCTATAAGTAATCACAGGGCCAAGAGAGAGAAGCTGGGGATGTATAAATGCCCTATGTCTTCCCAGAGGCTCAGGGACCATTGTCTTAGAGGAGGTAGACAGGTTGTGAGAGTCAGAAATCAGAATAAGCAGGCTACCAAGATGAGACTTGATAGCCTATGACCCCCCTCAGTCATAGATCTAGGGGAGGGGAATACAGTGAAAGCAGAAGGGAGGGAGAAATGGGAGGATACGTGTGATGGGACAACAATTGAGTTGTAATCTGAATAAATTAATTAAATAAAAAAATTCAAAAAAAAAGTCAGAAGTCAGAGAGCACCTCATTGCAACAATGTCTTCTGGGATGACAGGAGCCTTGCACACATGAATTTACCAGCAGTTTTGCAAAAGATCAAGTCAGATAACATTCTCTCATAAAGTATCAGAGAGGCTCATGAACCTCACCCTTGGCTGATGAACTATTAACAGTTTATGATTTTTTTCCAGGAATAGAAGAGTCTGTTTTCTTTATGTTGTGGCCCCTGGAAGGTCAGCTACTCTCTAGTAGATGGCCCCATGCTTATAAGTATATGGACAGCACAAACTGTCCCTAGGAAGTTATATTTGTATATTTTAAAAAAAAAGACACAAACTTGGAAAGGAATATAGAAGTGGGTATGAATCTAGAAGGCTTGGGGAAAGAATTTGGGATGAGTTTTATCTAAAAATACTGTGTGCATGTATAAAGTTTTCAAATAATTAATAAATGTGTTTTTGGAAAAAAGAATCTTTGTTTACCTGCTCAAAACAAACATGAATATATTTAAATACTGAATTGACAAAAATGACATAAAATGCTAGTATTCTTTTATGTTTGAATTCTTCATCATATAAAACTCATTTTTTACACTAAAGTAGCTCATAGCTGTTAGAAAATGCAGATTATTAACACAAAATAATAAAGCCTTGCAATTAAATGTCAACTTCTAAAATTTTTTAAATCTCAAAATATGAAAATGCTGAAATTACAGTATTGTTTAGCCAGTCATATAGTTCTTAAAGTTTGAAAGTTCTCTCTATTTCAGAATCTCAGGAATGATAAATTGTGGGACAAACATTAACAAACAATACAAGAAATTGGCATAAGGCAAGGTCCAAATAGATAGGATAAAATGGAAGAGACTAAAAGTATGAGATACAGAGGAAAATAATGTGAATATGAGGAATTTGACACAGAAAGAACAACTCTAATGCGTGTCTTTATCTCAGCATCTATTCAGAGGACTGGGGTTTTTTATGCACACCCTCTCCCACTGTCTGCTGTGCTCAACAATCTTAGAACAACAAATCTAAAACATTCTGCCCATAAAGATGAACATATGATAAATTCATTGCATGCCTAAGGACCATTTTGTGGTGAAGAGAAAACCATGAAGTGCTGAGTTGCTGAGAAGGTCTGATACAGCTGTGGGATGCATGCTGGAAAACATGGTTTTAGCATCACAGGAACCGTGACTAAAGAAAGACAAAACATGCTTTATCCTGCTGGCAGTGATACAATATACCAGTGGGATACAACAGAACTTGGCTGACTAGCACTGGGCTATATCGACGTTGTCCATAGTAACCAGGTTTGGAAAATCTGTACGTTTCACTCCATGAAGATATCTAGCCTTCAGTGCTCCTAAAGCCATCTTTGTAAAACCATTCTAAGCATAAGAGAGAGCCTAAAAATTAGTCTGGGCTTTCAATTAAATGAGAGCTTCAAAGTAGCTGAAGGCATCACTATTGCCCCTTTTATACCAAACCATCTGCCTTTTGCATTTCACCAGGGACATTATTTTTATCCTGTATGAACAAGTGAACCTACTATCTTTGTAGTTGGGATATATTGCCTGAGAACATAATCTATTTTCTATTTTTTTTTAATGTTGCCTATTCATGCATATGGAATGTCTCAATGGGAAAGAGAGTTTGATGCACTAACATGAAGACCTAAGTACATATCTGCAAAATCCAAACTGGGCATGGCCATGTGCACCTATATATTCAGCAATGTGAAAGGTCGACACAGAAGAATTGCTGAGGCTTATAGGCTACCAGTCTAGCTTCAGATTCAGAAGGGTATGGTAAGACTGGGGCTGGAGAAATGGCTCAGTGGTTAAGAGCACCACCTACTCTTCCAGAGGTCCTGAGTTCAATTCCCAGCAGCCACATGGTGGCTTACAACCATCTATAATGAGATCTGCTGCCCTCTTCTGTAAAGCACTCATATGCAATAAATAAAGTAAATAAATCTTTAAAAAAAAAAAAAAAGATTGATACAGCAGGGAAGCCAATGTCCTTATCCTCTCCTTATGTGTGCTGTACCTGTACACACCTAGGCACACACACACACACACACACACACACACACACACACACACACACACACACAAAACACACACATTGATTATTTGTTCATTATTATTATAGGTTTCATGACATTGTTAAACATCCAAATATTACTTCAAACAGAAAATCACAGTAAAAGCCAATAAATGTTGACAAGCATCAAGATTGAGAAGAGTCAGAACAGGTGGGTGACCCACCTGCCAGATGAACTGCCCTAGTTCCTAGATTCAGTTCCCAAAAACCACTTCACTGCCCCCTCTGTCCCTCCCTGCTGCTGTCCCCTCCTGCTGCTGTGTCCCAGGCCACAACTCAGGTGGGCTTCTTCTGCTCAGGAGCAGGCCATGCCAATGTGGCCAACAGGTGTAGGCCACAACAGTTTGAAGAACAGGTGAGGCCCATGCAAGCCAGAAAACAAATAGGGAAACTCAAGCAGAGACCCCCCAGATATCATACTGGTTGCCAGAATGACAGCACATCAGCAGACCTCCACTAACTCAGAACCTCCAACCCTCACTCCCTTCTTTATCACCGTACCCCACCCCCCAACTCTGGCAGAGACCCCCCTGCTACACCAAAGGCCAAGCTAGCCTCTGCAAATCCAGCCCCCAATTTTGACAGAAACTCCCTAGACAAATCCAGGCCACAAAAAACAGAAGACCAAAGAGGAAACAGGAACCAAGGAACAAAACACTTATCCAACAGAGACAAACTCAGAAATCATCACCTAGATCAATAATCATCCCAAGCATAGATGCTTAAAGGCTAGTATAAGAACACAATTAAAAAAAAAACAACCAGGGCAATATGACAACACCAGAATGCAGCTACTATGCCACAGCAAGACCTGAATATTCCACACAGATGAAGCTAAAGAAAATAACCTTTAAAACCCACTCTATGAAGATGATAGAGATCCTTAAAAAGGAATTGAAAAAGAATCCTTATATTTGACCATGTCCCCTGGAGGGGGAGACCTGGTGGCACTCAGAGGAAGGACAGCAGGCTACCAAGAAGAGACTTGATACCCTATGAGCATATACAGGGGGAGGAAGTCCCCCTCAGTCACAGTCATAGGGGAGGGGAGTAAGGCGAAAATGGGAGGGAGGGAGGAATGGGAGGACACAGGGAAGGGATAACCATTGAGATGTAATATGAATAAATTAATAAAAAATTTTTTAAAAAGAAAGACAAACTTGGTATGTCCTCACTTATAAGTGGATATTAGCTATAAAGTAAAGGACAATCATGCTCTCATGCAGACTCTGAGATGCTAAGTAACAAGGAGGACTCAAGGATCTCCCAGAGAAAGGGAAATATAATAGATTTCTCTGATAGACTTGGACCGTGGATGGGGTTGAGAGAAGAAGGGATCAGGTGTAGGGGAGGGAGAAAACACTGTGTGAAAAGACTGCAACTGGGGGCATTTCATTATTAATGAAGAGACCTAATGCAATGGAAACGCCATGGATTCTGAGAGTAACCCTAGTAAAGACTCTTATAATAAGGAACAAAGAGTCTGAACTGGCCACCTTCTATAACTAGGCAAGGCCTCAAGTGAAAGAATTGGGACACCAACCCAGGCAGAGAACCTTTGACCTACACTTGTCCTGCCTACAGTTTTCTGGCAGAAACCTACCAGAAACGTCATCAGAAAGACCCAGGAGACTTCATCCAACAACTGATGGGAGCAGATGTAGAATCCCACAGCCAAACTGCAGGCCCAGCCCAGGGAGCCCTGCAGAGGAGAAAGAGGATGAAGGACCAGAGGAACTAGAAGAGTCAGGGACACACCATGAGAACACAGCCCACAGAATCAACTGACCGGGACTCTTGGGGGCTCGCATGAAGAGTCTGACTTAAGTCTTCTGCGTATACATTATGGCTGAGTAGGTTGGTGTTCTTGTGGTATTCTTAACACTGGGAGCAGGGGTTGTCTCTGGCTCTTTTGCCTGCTTGTGGGACCCTTCTCTCCCTATTCAGTTGCTTTATCCAGCTTTATATTCCTGGGCTTATTGTAACTTGTTATGAGGTATTTGGTTGACGTCCCTGGGAGGTCTGCTCTTTTCTGAGGGGAGGAGGAGGGATGTGGATTTGGAGAGAGAGAGGAGGTGGGGCAGAGAGGCTGAGGGGAGAGGAAGGAGGGGAACTGAACTCAGAACGTAATACATGAGAGAAACCAACAAAAGATTTGAGAAGAGCGTCTTTAAGGGATTTAACATTAAAGAAAATAATTTGGAGGCCAACGTGGATAATTATGAGGTACAAGGAGTTCATGGGCTAAAACATAGCCAATGGCTCATCCGAAGCTGAAAGGTAGACAGTCAGATGTCATAGACATATCTATGTGTCAATCTGCAAATTTTAAGTTTATTGAATGACAAGTTGAGAATCATTAGATCAGGTTGTGAGAAAGACGTGATGAGTGAAGACTAACAAATGTCATGTGATGAATTTAATCTTCATTATGTTTCCCTATCAAATTTTATGTCTATAAAGAACCCAAACCTCCCAGGAAAACTCAGCTTTTATGAGTAATATTACGTTCCTTATTTTTCTGTTGTCACAAAATATTTACTTAATCTTCAGAGCTCAAACTTTCACTTAATCTTTACCAAAGACTTCATAAGACTTGATATCTGAGGCCCGGCATGGTGGTACAGGCCTTTAATCCCAGCACTGCGGAGGCAAAGGCGGGGGGATCTCTGTGAGTTCGAGGCCAGCCTGGTCTACAAAGTGAGTTCCAGAGCAGCCAGGCTACACATAGAAACCCTGTATCAAAAACAAAACAAAAAACAAAAAAAGCAAACAAACAAAAAATAGACTTAATATTAAGAGCTCTAAGATTATAATATTTAAAACTATTTTAGTGTTATTTTTGTTTAGCCTACAAAGACAACTGGTTTCATAAACAGATAGTAGAGTTCAGTGATGATATAAATACATTATAGTTTTAAAAATAAAAGTAATAATTAGGTAAAAATAGAAAAAAACAAAGACAAATTATACTTAAAGATTTTTTTACATTTTCTGAAATATATATATATATATATATATATATATAATATACTTTCAACAATTTCACTCCATGGTAGAAAATGTTTACAATGAGAAGTTACATAGTTCTTTCTTTGTGTTCATTTTGAACTGATGTTCACATTGCCTCCATTTTATGTCAGTTAGCAAACATTATACCGCCCCCCCCCCCCCCCAGCATGGACAGAACAGACAGGAAGGTCTGTTGCTGTCATCCAGAAAGTTCTTATTCAGATCCATGATACAGGAGGTGTCGTCAATCTGCACATGTTCCCTGACAGCGCCTGTCTCTGTGGCATCAATAAGGACATAACTGAGGGAGGGGATGGAGAGATGGCTCAGAGATTAAGAGCACTGACTGCTTTTCCAGAGATCCTGAGTTCAGTTCCCAGCAACCACATGGTGGCTCACAACCATCTATAATGTGATCTGATGCCCTCTTCTGTCATGCAGGCATACATGCAGGCAGAGCACAGTATACATAACAAATACATAAAGCTTTTTTTAAAGTAACTGAGGAGCAATATATGCCTGTTCATAATGGTTCTACAGTCCACTATCTCAAAGATCATGATCATTATAAATTTGCAAAAATTACCTTTCTTATCCAAGAAATTACTTTATGAGCATTTCATTAAGTCAGGTAAGAACTGACACTAATTATTGAACAATTGTTTCCCTGTACTCTGCAATGGTAGGGTGTTTGTGGTGGTGAGGAGGGACAACTGAGTATAACATTACACTCTAACCCTAACCATCATCTCAACTTATCTGGGTTTTTACAACGCATGCCAACCTGACAGATGGACTTCAGGTGACTTGTTATGGAGATGACAGTGGGTAGCAACACATTATTTGTGGATCAAAAATAATAATTACTATTTTTAAATAGTTCATGCTCTCATAAACATGATTGATTTGAGAATGATTAATACCTAAGATTTGGAGAAGTCATTTTCTAAATGAAAGTAAAAATCATCAATTATTTAGCTGCTCAGCATACGATAAGATAGCTTTTAAAATATCACTATCACAAACAAAATATACATTCTTAACAAAATTATACGACAATGTTGGAGTAGGTCAAAGTTACACAGAGCATTCTTCCAAGGTAGTTCACATGACCTCAAACATTCAAATTTTGTTCTGAAATATAACCTCAAAGTTTTGTTGAAATTCAATAGAAGACATTTGATCACATTTCTCTTGGGTCAGTTTATTTCTTTACTTTAGCTATTATTGAGAGTTTCTTTTTTTTTTTTTTTTTTTTTCCGAAAAGCTAGATTTTAATTCACTAAACTATTTCTCTATCCAGTCTTAAAAGAAAGACAAAGACAGGGAGATACAGAGGGAGAAACAAGAGAGTGAGCACCCCCATCCCAGACCTCTGGGTTTATAAACCAAGTATATTTGGTTTTTTTGTTTGTTTTGTTTTTTATTTTTCCATTTTTTTTTTATTTATTCTTGTTACATCTCAATGGTTATCCCATCCCTTGTATCCTCCCATTCTTCCCTCCCTCCCATTTTCCCATTATTCCCCTCCCCTATGACTGTTCCTGAGGGGGATCACCTCCCCCTGTATATGCTCATAGGGTATCAAGTCTCTTCTTGGTAACCTGCTGTCCTTCCTCTGAGTGCCAAGTGTGTATTTAAAGTGTTTTGATAAACCCAATTTTATTCCCTCACTTCCAATCCCTCCACTATCCCCTCTATCAATATCCTCTCTCGACTTCATGTGCTCTATTTTTAAAAACACTGAGTCCACTTAGTGCTGCCAGGGTGTGCATGGGGGTAGGGCCACCTGCTAGAACACAGGCTGTCTCTCAGGGCCTATATTCAAGAAGAAAGCTTCTTCCTTTCCGGCAGCCATCAACTACATCTCTGCCAATAGCTCCTTAGGGAGAGGTAGGAATTTGTGAACGCTTTCACCATCCGTGCTGGGATTTCATCTGGCTTGATTTTTTTTTTAATAAACATCAGTATTTTAAACTTTTTACTACACAGAAGTAATCATTTGAAATGATAAATCATTTTTTCATCTTTTTTATTCTTCTCTCATACAATACATCCTGTTTGCATTTCCCCTCCCTCTGCTCCTTCTATTTACACACACACACAGACACACACACACAGACACACACACACACACACACACACACACACACACACCTCCCCTCTCCCCCAGATCCACTCCTCCTCAGTTTTCTTTCAGAAAAGAGCAGGCCTCACAAAGATATCAACAGAATACAGCATAAAAAGTTACATGAAAGCTAAACATAAACCCTCATATTAAGGCTGGATGAGGCAACCACGTAGTAGGAAGGGGTCCTAAGAGCAGGTGAAAGTGTCAAAGACACCTTCACTCCACTGTTAGGAGTCCCAGAAAACACCAAGATACACAACCATAACATTTGCAGAGGACCTAGCCCAGACCCATGCAGGCTCCGTGATTGCTGCATCAGTCTCTATAAGCCCCAATGAGCCCTGCTTAGTTAATTTTATGGACCATGTTCCCATACTGTCCTTGACCCCTCTGACTCCTACAATCCTTCCTCCTTCTCTTCCATGGACTTCCCCAAGCTTCAAGGGGAGAAACCTGATAAAGATCTCCAGTTTGAGCTTTCTCTCTGCCTGATGTTTGGCTGTGAGTCTCTGAATCTGTTCCCATTAGCTACATCTGGTTGGATCTTATGTTGAACCAACCAAAAAAAAAAAAAAATCTGTTATTGTCACCTTTTCCAATAGAAGTTGTTTTGCATTTAAATTTTGAAACAGAATTGTTCAAAAACAGACAATTGATTTTTCTTTTCTCTATGTGTTTATTTGTTTAATCCAGGAAAATATTTTCTTTTGTTGTTGTTGTTGTTTTGTTTTGTTTGTTTTTTGAGACGGGGTTTCTCTGTGTAGCCTTTGGCTAGGAAAAAATATTTTAAATACACAATTTCAATTAAATTCTTCTAGCCACATCGTTTTTTTCATTATCTCTGTATTTCCTTTTTATGGCACTGTTGAAATTACTTTTCTTATGCTCATTTTCTAAGCCTTTTGTTTTATTTTGAAGTTCCAATATCCTCCAATAAATCTCAATTACATATGAAATCCTTTCAACATCCTGAGTGAGGTAGCCCACACCTAGAAAGACACATGACGTGTACTTACTTATAAGTGGCTATTAGCCAGAAAGTACAGGATAACCATACTATAATCCACATACCCAACAAAACTAAACAACAAGGAAGCCCCGTGGAAGGATGCTTGAATCTCATTCAAAAGGAGAAATAAAATAGACATCTAAAGTATGGAAAGAGGAAACTGGGTGTGGGATGGGGTGAGAAGGTGAACAGGAAGGATCAAGTTCAGGGAGGACTGAGAGAAAGAGAAGTCTGGGAAAGAGAACTGAAATTGGTATGTGGGGGCAGCTGTGGGACAAGCCAGAAACCTAGGACAAGGGAAACTCCCAAGAATCCATGAGGGTGACCCTAGCTAAGACTCCTAGCAACAAGAGATATGGAACCTGAAATGGCCACTGCCTGTAACCAGGCAAGACTTTCAATGGAGGGATGGGAACAATAACTCACCCACAAAACCTTCAAGCCAAAATGTGTACTGACTGAAAGTAGTGCAGGAACAAAGATGGAGCAGAAGTTGAGAGAATGGACAACCAATGACTGGCCTAACTTGAGACCCAGCCCATGAGAGAGAGCCAATGCCTGACACCACTAATGATATTCTCCTTTATTTGCAGACAGGAACCTAGCATAAGAGAGGTTTCATCTAGCAGCTGATGGATACAGATGCAGAGACCCACAGCCAAACATTAAGTGGAGCTTGGGGAATCCTGTGGAAGATGGGGAGGAAGGGTTGAAGGAGCCAGAGCAGTCAAGGACAACACAAGAAAACTTACAGAATCAACTGACCTGGGCCCAAAGGGGCTCACAGAAACTGAACCATCAACCAAAGAAAGCCCCCTACACGTATGTAACAGATGTGCAACTTGGTTTTCATGTAGGCCCCCTAACAACTGGAGCAGAAACTGTCTCTAACTCTGTTGCCTGCCTTTGGATCCTTTCCCCCTAACTGGGCTGCCTTATCTAGCCGCAATAGGAGAAGATGTGCCTAGTCCCTACTGCCTAGGTGAGCTGATAGCCATGGGAAGCCTCCTCTTCTGTGAGGAGAAAGGGCATTGGAGGGGACAAAGAGAGATGAGAGGGAGGGACTGGGAGGAGAGGAAGGAGAGAATGCTGCAATAGGGATGTAAAGTTAGTTAACTAATTAATGGAGGAAAGAGTAATTGTTTAAAGAGCAGTTGTTTAAGAAAGCCAACATGATCTCGGTCCCATATTGAACTCAAGTTGGAAGAGGCAAGTCTGCTCTCAATGTGGAAGGCCATGATCCAAAGGAAACAGAACAGAGCTGAGGAAACTGTTTATTGGTGGCCTGGGCTTTGAAACCACAGGTGATAGCTTAAGAGAACGCTTTGAGAAATGGGGCAAACTTACAGAGTGATCCCCAAAAAAATTTTCCAGGGGCTTTGGTTTTGTGACCTACTCTTGGGTTGTACAGGTGGATGCTGCAATGTGTGCTCGGCCACACAGGGTCGATGGACATGTGGTGAAATCAAAGAGAGCTGTTTCTAGAGAGGATTCTGTAAAGCCTGGTACTCATTAAATGGTAAAGAAAATTTTTATTGGTGGTATTGAAGACAATACAGAAGAATGAGAGACTACTTTGAAAAGTATGGCAAGACTGAAAGCATATAAGTTATGGAAGACAGGCAGAGTGGAAAAAAGAGAGGATTTACTCTTATAACCTTTGATAAGCATGACACAGTTGATAAAATTGTTGTTTAGAAATCCCACACTATTAATGGGCATAATTATGAATGGAGAAAGGTCATTTCTAAACAAGACATGCAGTCTGCTGAATCACAGAGAAGCCATAGAGGTGGATCTGGCAATTTTATGGATCATAGTGGAAACTTTGGTGGGGAAGGAGGTAATTGTGGTGGAGGTGGTGGCAGCAGAGGTAATTGTGAATGTGTCATCTCCAAATATAATGGATTTGGAGGTGACAGTGGCAACTATAGCAGTGGTCCTGGTTACAATAGTAGAGGAAGTTATGGTGGTGGTGGACCATGATATGGAAACCAAGGTGGCGGACATGGTGGAGGAGGAGGAGGATATGGTGGTTACAATGGAGGAGGAAATTTTGGTGGAAGTAACTATGGTGGTGGGAACTATAATGACTTTGGAAATTATAGTAGAAAACAGCAATCAAATTATGGACCCATGAAAGGGGGCAGTTTTGGTGGAAGAAGCTCAGGCAGTCCCTATGGTGGTGGCTTTGGATCTGGTGGTGGAAGTGGTGGTTATGATAGCAGAAGGTTTTTAAAAAATAGCAGAAAATGGCTAAAATTCTTAGCAGGAGAGAGAGAGAGAGAGAGAGAGAGAGAGAGAGAGAGAGAGAGAGAGAGAGAGAGAGAGAGAGAGAGAGAGAGAGAGAGGAGTTGTCAGGAAAGCTGCAGGTTACTTTGAGGCAGTCGTCCCAAACACATTAGATGAACTGTAAAAATCTGCCACAGAAGGAGTGATGATCCATAGTAAGAAAAGTTACTGCAGCTTAAACAGAAAACCTTTCTTGTTCAGGACTGTCATAGCCACAGTCTGCAAAAAGGGCAGCTATTGACCAATGCAATGTAGTGTCAATTAGATGTACATTCCTGAGGTCTTTTATCCATTGTAGCATCGTCTTTCTCTTTTTCCTTTCATTACATCAGGCACACTGCCCTGTAAATTGTGATAGTGGTCCCAGAAATAAAAAATTAAGGAATTTTTAACATTAGAAAACAACCAACATGTTTATGTACTATAAAATGCAATGGCTGCAGCCAGCACAGCTGTAACATATGAACCTGCTTATTTTTACCTGGTGCACCAAGACGGTGAGAATAAATAGGGCAAAAATGTGAAAATTATGAGAGCAGAATAATCCTGAATTATGAAGAGTTAGTAACATTTGTATTACATGTCTTTGTTAGTTTGCTAGGGGGGAAAAGCCATTATTTTATAATCAGTGAAATTCCAGCCTTTTGAATTTTAGATGATTTTTTTTCCAGAATGCTGGATATGATGGATGAAAGAAAAAGTATCCATTCAGGATGCCGAAGACCAAGTTCCCAGCACAAAGGATGTTTATTTGCCCCAGAGGGCAGAGGATAGGGATACAGGATGAAGACGGAAGACAGAGTAAGAGGGAGAAGGGGAGGAAAAGGACAGCCTGTGGATAGAGAGGAGATGGCCCATAGACAAATGGCAGTTCATAAAGGTAGAAGGAGAAGCCCTGTGTAAGAATGAAGTATTTAGTTATAATAAAGCATGTTAATTAGATGAGCCAAAGGGGGCGTTTTATTGCTGGACTTTCATCCTTTCATACTTGGACCTTGGTAGTCAGCCTCAAGAGGAGGAAGTGGCCAAATAGTGGAACAGACCTTGGTGGCTAGCTTTACAGATGTAATCTACTGGCTTTTAGCCAGGCAGGGAGAATCGGGGAGAAGGGCAAGACCTACCAGAACTACATTCTCAAGTGGGCTGGTGTCCCTTCAGTGGAACTAGGAAAGTTAGCAGAGAAAGAGTTCATCACAGAAAGCTCTCTATGACACCTACTGTGGTCCTGGTACCGTTACAGGCCACAAAGGAGGCTGAAGCTATACAAAGTTATGAAGCGATGGCAGTTAGGGAACTGGCTTGTGATACGTGAAGTTGTGCTCCCTCCAAAAGTGTTCATGTATTGAAGTCTTAAGTGTGACAGTACAAAATGCAATTTCACATGAAGACAATGTCTTTAAAAGAGGACACATTCAGTCCTGATAGTACTTGATGAACTAGGGCAGATGTGGGGGAGGGCTCCCTCTCTCTTTCTGAGGAATCAGAGAGGGAGGGTTGGAGGAGAGGGAGGGAGGATAGGACTGGGAGTAGAGGAGGGATGGGGCTACAGCCAGGATGTAAAGTGGATAAAGGATCGATTAAAAAAAATAAAGATAATTTTTAAATTTTAAGTAAGGAAGGAATCTGCACAGGCTACAATTCCAGTATATAAGAGAGGTTCACCAAATGTTTCGGTCAGATGTGTAACATGTAGCCCCAAAATACAGTCCTTCATTATATGATACAAAGAAAAATGCCATACATATTCCCAGGACTTGGACGTTAGGAGGATTGTGTGTTGGATGCAAGCCTGGACTATATAGTAAGACTCTGTCTCAAAAAAAAAAAAAGTAGATATGCAATGTATGCATATGTATATGCAAACATACCTATAAAGCTAGGTTTCTATCCTTCATTAACAACAAGAAGATATCTTAATGAAGCATGACCTTTCTTATTCAGAAGAAAATGCCATATCAGGAAAATAGTGAGGGGGCATACTCTTTGTTTTCATAGAAAAAGATTGTATCCTTCTTACAACCCTTTATGAAGGGTTACAGTTTTACTGTACTATGTTACAGTTTTACTGACTATACAATTAAAATGTGTCAGATATGACATACTGGTCACTGATGAGCCTGGAATTACAACTGCTATAATTCCACAGTTGTGATAAATTCTTATTTGCTCTTATCAGAAATTTCCAATCTGTACAAAATCAACATAATATCTATCCCATTCGGTGGCTGTCTACCTTGTGCTTTGTGTAACTACGATCCATGATTTTAAAAAATAACAATTTGAGAAAGGTCAGTAATTTGCATAGATTTTATGGATAAATATTGAGTGTACTATTTCATTTCTACTTAGGATCTTGATAAAGGATGCAGAGATTGAGGTGAGAGGGTCTTTCAGTACTATCAGTATTTCTCTGCTACTTATCCATATAGTGTAACATTTTCAGTAACAAGACTAGCCTGTCATAGTGAAAGAACATATTTTAAAGAAACCATGTTCTCAGCAGAGGCCACATTTGCTTACACAATATATAATTTGATCATTCCTGACAGGCTGCTGATCAATATGATATCCATGAAGTCAGTAAAAGGCCAGTCTCTTAGAACAAGGGCATGAAATGCTTTCAGATTACTTTCTTTTATTATCATGCACTATCTGATACTTATTTTGAATTAATCTGCATTTTTATGTCTTACTCTCTAATTGACTATTTCATCTTTAATGGGAAGAATATTGAACAACTGAGTATACAAATTGCCATAATTATTTTTAAGCCCAAAATATATACTTAAATACTCTCAAATGTGTGCTGATAAGTAAGGATATAGTTTATTAACAGCTTGATGCCCTAAGTTTCATCATTTACAATTTGCAATATAAAATTTACAATATAAAATACGAGGCCTCTCAAATGGATCTGATTTTCTTCCAAGATTCATTGTACTAAGGCTTTATTATTTTGCAGACAAAAATAAAGACCTTAGAATATTTGTTTTTAAGAAATGATTCCTATGAAGAAATTTTACTGGGTATAGCTTACCAATTTTCTAATTCAAAAACAAACAAAAAAAAGAGAAATTATTCAAAAGCAGTAGATTACATTAAGTTCACTTGCTATTTTTAGAGACAGAAAGGACAAAAGAAATCCGTGATTCCTACGTACTGCTCCCCACAACTCTAACAGCTTCTGGGAAAGAAGGAAGCTCAATCATGCATGATCCCACTTATCAGGGCATTTGAAACTTCAGCTCACTGCCCTGCCCTGAGATTAATAAAGCTTGGGAGGAAATTCTCTTTCCAGGAATTAAACAAAGGCAAAGACTGATCTTTCTTATTCACTCCTGAGCCTTGGATACTAAATTTCTTGTTATGGACAAGGAAAGGACCTGGAATTTTCTGTCAGCATCTCTTATCTCTGTCACATCACTCAAACATCCTACAACTATTCTTGTATAATTTTGGTAAGAAAATAAAGATAATTATCCTCAAATATCAACTTCACTAAAACATGCATAATAATAACATGCATATTCCATATACCCTAGCACTTAGTAGAATTTCTCTTGTTGGGGTTAATCAGGAGCTACTATGTGTTCAAGTGTTGGTTGCTTGCCCCCAAGGATCTTTGTCGTCCTATGAGTAGATTTTCACATATTAAGGATAATGTCGTATGACCATTGGCCTCCCAAACTGTCCCTAATAGGACAATAAAAGTTGCTGACAGCATAAAGTTGGGTAGAGATAAAAGTGGAAGGCAGATCTTCCTGGGAGATAGAAAGAGGAAAGCCTTTTCTCAAGGAAACTCAAAAAAAAAAAAAGATGATTGTGACTGCAGGCCTGGAAGGTATAGCTAGCAATGTGGCTGGATGCCCACCTAAGGCCTAAGCTTTGAAACATTAAAAGCTCTTGGTGTCTTTATTTTTCTGGATGAAAGGCCACCAGGATCTCTCACCAACATCTAGGGTCGTACAACAAGTTGGCACCCAATTTTCTGCAAGTAGAATCTATGCTTACAGCCTGAGAAGGCATGGGTAAAAGGGAGAGAAATTCAGGCTAGCCTAACAAGAGGCCTAGTCTCTTTTAAAAAGAGCAAAAGCAAAAACAAAGACGAGAGAGAGAGAGAGAGAGAGAGAGAGAGAGAGAGAGAGAGAGAGAGAGAGAGAGAGAGAGAGAGAGAGAGAGAGAGAGAGAGAGAGAGAGAGAGAGAGAGCGCAAAAGCAGACCAAAGTTCAGGTGATGCTTGTATCTTTTTTTAAAATGTATTTATTTATTCGCTTTACATCCCAGTCACAGGCCCCTCCTCCCTCTCCTTCCAGTCCCTCCCTTCCTCCTCTCCCTATCGCCTTCCACCTCTCAAAAAAAGAGAGCCTCTTTAAGTGTTTCTCAGCCATTTGATACTCCTCTGTTGAGAATTCTCTGTTTAGTTCCAAGCCCCATTTCTCAATTGGGTTATTCAGTTTGGTGGTGTTTAATTTTTTGAGTTCTTTATATATTTTGGATAGTAGACCTTTGTCAGATGTAGGGTTGGTGAAGATTTTTTCCCAGTCTGTAGGCTGTCGCTTTGTTCTCTTGACAGTGTCTCCTGCCTTACAGAAGCTTAAAAAAAAAAAAGAGAGAGAGAGAGAGCCTCCCAACCCACCCCAGCACATCAAGTCCCATCAGGACTGAGCTTCTCCTCTTCCACAGAGGGCTGGCAATGCACCCCATCAGGAGGAAGTTAATCAAAAAGCAGGCAACAGAGTCCATGTCAGAGACATGGGTCCCCGCTCCCCTTATTAGGGGACCCACATGAAGACCAGCTCTTGGATCTTGTATAGTTTCATTTTAGTTGCTGCCGTCATGGAGCTAGTTACAATACACTTAGTAATGATCACAGTTTTCTGCACCCTCTATAAGAAAGTTCAAAGTAACACAGACATTATTAAATAAGGAGAGAGCTGAGGGGTGGAATATCAAATTACAAGTAATTAAACTAGAGGAAGGAAAAGGGCTTTTCCCTATAGAAAAAAGAAAGTTGCTGGCAGTTGGACCTCAGAGCTCTCTGGCTACAGAGATGGTTGTCAGCACTTTCCGCTCAGGACCCACCAGTACCATGTGCAATACCTGGATTCCAAGGAGTACGAGACGAGGCTTCGCTGCTGCAGCATGAGATAACTCAACTGGCACAAAACTTAAACTTTTTCCTGCTTCTTGGCTTGATCTTTGTTTGAATGCTTTTGTTTTTCCTTAATAGCGGGAAACAAAAAAAAAAAAAAAAGGATATTTTTATTGTTTGGCCTTACTAAATATAAGAGGATTTTATAGGTTTTTAAGTAAATTCAGAATGTCACCACAGTTCAAATTTGTTGTTTTCTAAATTATAGAGTTAACAAAGATTTGGAATTGAGGTGAAATATTTGAGCAGGGCGGTGATGGCACAGACTTTTAATCCCAGCACACAGGAGAAAGAGGCAGGAGGATATCTGTGTATTCTAGGCCAGTCAGGGTGGAACCCTCTGCTGATAAGATAAAGCTGCTTACAAATGGTAGTCTAAAAATCAAAATGACACATTTTTCCTCAGTAGGTTTTTGCTTAGTAATAAAGAATAATTTCCTTACTGATCTAAAAGATAAATACATCAAAAAATTTTTTTTGGTTGGTTTTGTTTTTTTTTGTTTTTTTTTTTTTGTTGTTTTGTTTTTGTTGTTGTTTTTGTTTTTTTGAGGAAGGATTTCTCTCTGTAGCCTTGGCTGTCCTGGCTTTGTAGACCATGCTGGACCACAAACTCACAGCAATCCACCTGCCTCTGCTGTGCTTGGATTAAAGGCGTGCACCACCACACTCATTGTACATCCACCTTAAATTTATATGAAGAGAAAGGGGTGGCACACTTCTCTGAGCGGCCAGCCAGTCTCCTTAAGATGTGGGGATCCCATGGGAGAACCGGTGCCAAAAGGCATTTTGCCCTAGAAACGATATATCCTGTTAGTCAATGTAAGGACCCAGAGTTAAGCTAGGAGATCAACATGCAAGCTGATGCCAAGAGTTATTGAAAGCAGGGCAGTGATGGCACAGACTTTTAATCCCAGCACACACCCCATGAGGTGGGGTGTCATGCTACTTTGGGTAGCCAGCCAGTCTCCTTAAGATGTTGGGCTCCCACAGGAGAACCATGCTTAGCCTAGCATGAAGTAGAGAGCCAAGATCCAAACCTCTAAATGGGTACAATATACTTAAAAGTAATTTTTACTCCCTCTCAAGTCTTTGATGGGGTTGAAGACCAGATAGTTTAGTTTCACACTTAAGCTTAGCTGTTTAGGGGTTAAGATGGTTTTAAGTCTAGATAGATGTTTTAAGTTGATAGAGATGAGATATGATAGATATTGATTTACATTCAGAATTTTAGACTCACCAAGATAGGAAAGAAGTTTTCTTCAAGGTTGCCAAATACAAATATCCAAAACATTATGAATGTAACATTTATATAATTGCTGATTGTTTTGTGGTTCTTCTTGCTCTATGTAGTTTATTGTATATGTGTCGAATAATATAAATGTATATGTAAAAAAGAAATATGAGGAAATAAAAAGTAAAAAATGATGGAAAGGAGTTTAAATGAAATGGGATACAGGGAAGGATATTGATTTAAAAGGGAAAAACAAAAGGATAAATATATCCAATTGAAAAATAATTAAATGCATGCCTTTGATTCCAATACTTGGGAGACAGACAGGTTCCTTGTGAGTTTGAGGCTAGCCTGATCTACAGAGTAAATTCAAGACAGCAGGGATGCACAGAGTAACCTTATCTCAGTAAAGATGGGAGACTACAACTGGTTTTGGACATTATAGCATGGGAAATGTTCCAGATACAACTTACAATCCTACAGGCCAAACAATTATAGACAGATAGATACTTAACGTACACTACATATGTGTACAATTATATAGATGGTCCCTCTATTAGGAACATACCTATGTATACATATGTATATATATTATATACATATGTGGATATATGTATGTATGAAATATATATGATATCCTCATAACGTAAGAAAGGAGATATATTGCATTGGGGAGAGTTTACATTTGTTCCAACAGGAAAAGAAAGGCTATGTCTTCCATCCAAATTATTGGAAATCAGATTTTACAGAGAGAGGCCACCTGAAAATCTTGGCTGTAGACAGGAGAAAAAAGTAAATAAAAAATACCAGATGGGTTATACATGCCAAGCTGTCTATATGGAACAACTGTGGAACTACTGGGAAATATAAATATCTCCAGCCAAAAATTCAACTATGCATGGCTAATAAATCTTTGGCTGCAAAGTCCTCAGGACTCATCATGCTATCCTTTCAAGTGGCATAGATAAAAATTATTCATTATAGATTAATTTTATAGCCCGCAATAACGTACAGAGAATGACAAATGTCTTTCTCCTGCTCGAACAGAGGGCAAAAATTCATCTTTAACTGATCTGTGTTCATTACACATTCCATATATATATGTAATTGCAGACCTGTGTATTACTTGCAAAAGTTTATATGTTTTCAGCTCAAAGGGACAAGACACCAAGGAAGACAAGACAAGTAGCCCAGATGACTCAGACTCAAAGGCTGCCTCATATACTGTTTCATCAATGCTGGCTTCCAGGGCAGCCTCAAAGAAAGATACTGATGCCAGATGACCTCAGTTCATCCAGCCTTACAGACTGCTCCAGCTGGACTTCACTTAAGCCTGAGCTTTCACAGCACCCAAGACTAGACAGCAAATGTTACAGCTAACTTTTTAAAAATATATTTTATTAATTTATTCATATTACATGTCAATTGTTTACTTTTTTAAGACAACCATTTTTCCAATTTTTTGGGCCCCCCAAAAGGAATCCTATGCCCCAAATCAGCAGTAAGTAATTTTAAGAGACTGTTGTCCCGTTCCCTAAGGTTGGAGTGGGTAAGTTTTGGTTGTTCTACCGGCAGAGATAAAAGTGGAAGGAAGGACTTTATGGAAGATAGAAAGAACTCTGAGAAAAAGAAAGAGGAAAGCCTTCTTTCAAGGAGATACAAGAGAAGACTGACGTGACTACAGACCTGGAAGGTACAGCTAGCCATGTGGCTCAGTGGGACTAGGTACTCAGGTTAACTAGATGAGCTAGTTGAAAGTCTGCCCCCACTAAGGCCTAAACTTTGAAATATTAAAAAGCTTTTTGTGCCTTTATTTTTATGGCTGTAGGACCAACAAGATCTCTTTTTTTAATTTTTACTTTTATATCATTTACTCACATTACATCCAGATTGTTACCCCCTTGTTCATATCTTCCCGTTCCTTCCCTCCATCCCTCTTCTGCCCTATTTCCCTCCCCTAGTCCTCTGATGGGGGAGCCTCCTCCCCAACCCTCTGACCACAGCCTCTCAAATCTCATCAGTATGCCCTGTATCTCCTTTCTCTGTGTGGCCCACAAGGCCACTCTGCCAAGGAGAAGTGATCAAATCTCAGGCACCAGAGTCCCTGTCAGAGGCAGTCCCCTCTCTCCCCAAAACCCTCCTTCATGTGGAGAATGAGCTGTCCATTGCCTACATCTGAACAGGGTGCCTAGGTTCTCTGCATGAATTGTCCTTGGTTGGTGCATCAGGATCTTTCAACAATACCCAGGGGCCTACAACACTCTCTTGTCAGCACTTTAAACTTCATGATTCACCAGTTTTATCTATTTTCATGGATTACATTTTCTAACAGGGTGTCTTAGTTAGGGTTTTATTGCTGTGAAGAGACACCATGATTGTGGCAACTTTTATAAAAGAAAACATTTCATTGGGGTTACCTTATGGTTTCAGAGGTTTAGTCCATTATCATCATGGTAAGAAGCATGGTGGCATGCAGATAGACACGGTGATGGAGAGGGAGCTAAGAGTTCTATATCTTGATCTACAGGCAGCAGAAAGAAACTGCCACCCTAGGCCAACTTGAGAATATGAGACCTCAAAGACAACCCACATAGTGACACAAGCCTCGCTTCCTTATGGTGCCACCCTCTGTGAGCCTATGAAGGCCATTTTCTTTCAAACCACCACATGAGGGGAGGAGTATGAACAAGCATCTATGTACCTAGATGGGACACTGAGGAAAAACCAAAACAGCCATCTCACCAAGTCTGTCTTAGTGAGCCAGTGAGTTTATTGGGGTTAGTTTCAAGAGTTTCCTTAGCTTAGTGAGTTTTGTTTACTTGATTATACTCCTCCCCCCTAAAGAGAATGTTTCACTCTGGAAAAAATAACTAACCAATACCATTACAACCATAAAACAAACCATATGAATTATTCATGGTTATGACCTAGTAAATGCTATAATCAGCAAAATATACGTCTTTCTAAAGTGAGATCTTTTGTTGAGTTTCTTTTTTTGTTGAATTGTTGAGTTTTCACTTCTTATTTATTTTCTCTCCTTGTTGTATGCCACGTTTCTTTTTTAACTCTTTAATATCAAGAGTGGTACTCACACTAACTATATACATGACCTCCATCACAACCCCATTGTTCCCTGTTCTCCATCCTCTAGTCGGTTTCACATATGGCTAAGGCATTCTCACAATGTGTTTCTGCTGAATCCATTCTTCTCTTCAAAACTGTTTGCCCACTGCCTACTGAGAGACCGGAAGAATTAAAAATTGTATTTCGGGATCACTGGTACGAAGTTTAAGAAACAGGCCTAAAGAAAAACCAAGCATAATGAGGCATATCTGGTCTGCTGCGGGGAGGAACCAGCAACCAGCCTTGCTGCATTCCTTTCCTCCCATAGGAGATAGGGTTTGCTAGGAAACCAGCCCACAGGAAAAAAAAAAAAAAAAAAACAAAGAAAACCGGAATCATTTGTGATTTGGGTGCCCTCTTACAACCAATCATTTTAAAACACAATATCTCCTTTCATATCTCAACCAATAGGCACTTGACAGATTGGAACTCCCCTGCTTGGGGCACTCTGGGAGGGAAAGGGACCTATAAATTACCCTCAGCTCATAGCTCAGGACTCTTCTCCAGACTGCATTGGTGATAGTTGAAGCCCAGTTCAAGCTGCGAATAAAAATCCTCTTGTTCTTGCATCTGTTTCGTCTCCTGGTGATCCTCCAGGGGGAGGTCTTCTGAAATGGGCACAACACTATGTAATTCCTGCAGTCAAGGGACTATTCAGTGTTCTGCTTAACCTTCACTGTCAACATGACTGGATTTAAAGGCACAGTGAAAACATACTTCACAGCATGCCAGCCAGTATGACAATATCCAGAAATGTCTACGGAGGAATGAAGACTCACCCTAAGTGGAAAGGCACCATTCCATGGGTTGAAGCCCCAGGCTGGATAAAACAAGAAGCTAAAGCTAAACGCCATCATTCACCTATCTGCTGTCTGAGGATGGATGACATGTGATCAGCAGCCTCCTGGCCCTGCCGCCATACTTTCACAATCAGGATGTGACTTCAAACTGTAAACCCAAATAAGGCCTTTCTCCTTTAAGCATTTTTTGTTTTTGTTTTTTTACGATTTTTTTGGTTTTATTTTTGTTTGGTTTGCTTGTTTGTTTGTTCATGCGTTCATTTTGAGACAGGATTTTTCTGTGTATACCTAGCTGTGCTGGAACTCACTTTGTAGACCAGGCTGGCCTTCAAACTCAGACATCCACCTGCTTCTGCCTCTCAAGTGCTGGGATTACAGGCATGAACCACCACTGCCTGGCTCCCTAGTTTATTTTTTATCAGAAAAATACAGTTATTCAAACCAACAAATAACTATCATTTTAAGAGTGATAAATACCCTAAATTTATTAGTTTTAAGCTAGAATTTTACACTGTCACTGTCATAGGAGGGCATGGAAACAGTAAAACATCTGACCTACAATATCTTCACATGCTACAATTATCATCACTTTCATTATCTACCACACTTCTCAAGATTCCTCTGGGAAAGAGCAGTGGCACTCAGAGAAAGGATAAGCAGGCTACCAGAATGAGACTTGGTAGGCTGTGAACATATGGTGGGGGAAAAGGTCCCCTTCTGTCACAGACCTAGGGGAGGAGAAAAGGGTGAAAGAGGGAGGGAGGGAGGGCAGAACAGGAAGATAAAAGTGAAGGGTTAACAATTGAGATGTAATCTGAATAAATTAATAAGATAAATTTTTAAAAAAAGAAAGAAATGCTGGTACTCTGGAACTGGAATTTTATTCTAATGACTACTATATTACATATCTACAAAGTAGTTTCTCCCTTTTTTCTATATAAGTATAATGATGATTTTTCTCGTTTTAAGGATGCACTAGACATGCATTTTGCACAATTGCACTGCTTTGCTGTCTCCTACAGTACAGAGAATTTGAAAAATGACTTTACAATTGCAGCCATTGCTGTTTTACTGATTTGCAGAATTTAAGATGTGGATAAATTACTTATGGGACTCATATTAGACATATATTATTTAGGAGATTTATAGTAGAAGCCAATCCAAGCCAGCTGACTCACATTGGGGAAAATGTTCATGCAAGACCAAGAAGAAATTTACCTCAAGAAGAATTTTGTAAGGAATAAGATACCTAAAATACTGAGATGTTTCTCACTAGTCTCTGCATCTCTCAATATTAAGTATTGGCTATTTCTCTTCAACTCCAAGCTGTATAGGTTTTCTTTTCTTTTCTTTTTTTTTTAGAAATCAGGGACCCATCATGTCCTGTGTCCATTCATGCTTTACATATATTGATGCAATCTTTATTTATAATGATACTCTTCTGGACATCATTAACAATTTGGGTAATCTAGATAGAGCTACGTGTTCCACCTTCTGTCAAGCTAAGTACTTGATCCAGTCAACTCAGCATGGGGAAATCATGCAGAGAAATGTGGCTGCAGAAGAAAATAATTAAAAATAGGAGTTGCAGATATGTAAGTGAAGAAAATTGGTTATTTTATGGATGTGGGTCAATTTCATGAATATTTGATATTCCAGAAGGTGAAATAGGTCACTCTGTGCACTAACGGATATTACAAATTTATCTGTGGAAAGTTGGTATCAAGGACTAGAATATTGCTATTATAGGCCTGACCTGATGATGCTTTTGTTTGGAAGAATATGGATTTGGATACTTTGGGTTAGGAAAGCAGTGAAATGCTGTAAGTGCTACTTAATAGGCCATTCTAGTAATAACATGAAAGACACTGGTACTGAGGGTGATTTGGACTGTGGGGACACGGCTTGAGAGATTTTAAAGGAGAAGAATTTTCGTATGATGCCTAGAGTTCATTCTTGTGATATTTTGGTGAAGAATGTGGCTGATTTTGCCCTTGTCAGAAGAGTCTGCCTGAGGCTAAAGTGAAAAGATTTGGGTTAATTACATTGGCAGAAGAAATCTCAAAACAGCCTAGTATTGGCTCTGTGGTGTGGTTATTAGTGTTCATTCCTATGAAGATTTATAATGAGAAGGAGCAAGCCAAGCAAGTAAAAATGCAAAATTTACAGATTGAGGAGAAAAGGGACAACAGGAAGTGGAATGGAGCTAAGTCATGTGTTCAAGAAGATAAACAGACTAAAGGAACACCTGATTTTAAATGGGATAATAGACTAAGGAACACCTGATTTTAAATAAGATAATAGACTAAGGAACACCTGATTTTAAATGAGATAATAGAAGTGGTGGCCTTAGGGGACGACCTCATCCAGCTGAGCTTCGAACTTGTGAAAAGGAATTAAAGAAAAACACAGGGCCAGGTGTGGTGGTGCATACCTTAAATTCCAGCACACAGAAGTCTGAAGCCAGTTAGGTCTACAGAGTAGATTCCAGAACAGCCAAGCTTGGGCAGTGAAAGAAACCATGGAAAACAAAAAGCTGGTGAAGATGTACCCAAACAGGATGAACATGAACTGGTGTAACTGATGTTAGGAATGATCATGTGCTACAGTCACCACAGGAGGACTTTAAAGCCAAATTGAAACATGACTAAAGGCAGAATTATTCGGTGCATTTTAGTTCTCAACTTCATTTTCAGCTTTATAATTTTACTCCCTAAGTCTCTGCCACAATTATATGACACAACCAGCATCCCAAAAATACTTTTAGTGTCTCTGTTTTACTCTTTTTAATATTAACTGATGCAAAGGTATACATATTTGTGATGGTTGTTTTCCTATTGCCTATGAACTAATATGAACTTCTAAAGATAATAATATAATAATCATTATCATCATCATAAAATCCTCCTCAAATTGGCCAAATATTCCTTGTCTTACAGTAAAAATGCATATTGTTTTGTAGAAGTAGGAAGTAATGTGTATGCTTCTATATTTATGACTACTCTAATTTTCTATTTGAAATAATAGTTCATGTTCCTTTCTTTGATAAAACAAATTCAGTACATGATCTTACATTGTATACTTCTCTCAGGTTTGCATGTATTTCCTTATATGGATTCACATTTACTACTATACAATCTTTTATTTAAGCTACCTCTTTAATAATAATCTAAAGTACACACCTTTGACTGTCTACTTCCTTAGATAACGCCAACCCCAGCACCTATTATAGTGTTCAGAAAATAAGGAGAAGTCAAGAACATATTGTGTATGTCCTATTCAGATCTGAGCATGCCACAGTCTTTTATTATTTGCAGATTACCCGATGTAGGTTTCTACATTAATAGCTATTTCCTGAGGGGGGAAAAAAAAAAGGAAGCTCAGGACTCAGGCATCCCTGTGGACGAAGAGACAGGAAGGTTGCAAGACCCAGAGGGAGTTGATGTCTGTAGTGGGGGGAGAGGGTACTTAGCAGATATATTAGCACAGTTATATACATAAACAGACATCAGTTGGCATTATATGTACAGGAGTTTCACAAGATTAAGCTACCCAAAATCTCAACATTGATGGGGAAATGGATGGAGAGTATTCTATGAAATCCCACCCCTATTTGTGGAGCTATTGGCAATTGATGGCTCCTGGGAAGAAAGAGCCCATTTTCCTCAGGGATGCAAGTCCTGAGAGTTTACCCATGCTCCGGTAGTTAGTCCCACACCCAAGCACATGGTGGCATCACTAAACTGATGAGAGACATAAGGATGGAAGGAGGGAGAAAAGGATAGGGAGGGAGAGAGGGAAGGAGGAAGGGGGAAAGAGAAAGGGAGGGAAGGGAAAAGAGAGAGCATGACGTTGAGAGAAAAATGGAGGGGATAGGAGAATTAATGAGAAGGCAATCAGTTTGGATTTGATCCAAACACATGAGCACGTGTGACTATTTAATAAACTTTTTAAAAGAACGTACTGTGTAATAAAGAGAGGAATATGAATAATACCAGGCACATTATACCTTAAATGAGTTTTCATGACTGTGGAAGCTTAAAACAGCCTCAAAATTCTTTAGAAACTTTATTGGAAAATGGGGTTCATGAGTTATTTTTCTGCTTGAATATGACAAGCTTATGATTTTTTGGATGATAAAAAGAATCTCTGATTCCATGTTTTTATCCATACCATTTTGTTTCTTAATATATATTTTACCTGTTTGGAATTTAGGGTATTTTTAGGCTACTTTATTCATATTTTACTGTCGTTTTTATCATATATAATAATCAAAATACAATTACATCAATACTGGTTTTTTCCCTCTGATCCCTCCAAAGTCACTTCCCTCTTACTTCCTCCTTGCTTCCCAGTCTAAGATTAGAAGTCACTTCTTCCTGATCTTTCTCCTGTGCAATATTTTTTTCCTTTTTATTTACTGTGTAAATAAATTTAACATGAGGCCAAATTTCTTATAAAGTCATTTTGTTGTTTATAATTGTATTATTCAGTTTGCCTAACTGACAATTGCATTGATATTTGATCTTAGGCAAATGTGTTTGCCCTTTAATAGTCACAAACCCATAAACACCCACTTCTTATTATAACAAAGTCTAAAAACATAAAAGTATTTTTAATTTACCAACAGTTTTTAAGGTACTATCATATTCCTTAACTTACATATTCTATAGTGCATATCAAAAATGCATGTTATTTATTTAACTGACACTAATATAATTATTTGAAAAGTATAGTGCAATAGTTTTGCAAGTCCTAGTGCCCTCTTTATACAACAGTTTTCTTTGAGCCTTTGTTCCTTAAAAGTAAGAATAATGACATCTATGAAGAGGCTCTCAAACAACATAAAATAAAGACACATGATAATTTGGGATTTTATTTACTTTTTGCATTTATTTATTTATTTATTTATTTTGTATTTATTTTGCATTTACCTCTGTGGTTATGTTTACCTTCAAAAGGAGAAATCCAAAGAATAGGATTTTTATAAACAGTATTTAACATTTGAGTTTCATCTTCAAAAATAAAGTTTACAAAGCCACAATTCTGTATGATCAGCTAGCTACCTTTGACTTCTTTCCCACTGTATCTGCATGCATGCATGCATACGGTTTAGATGACATAGCCTGCAAAATAAATCATTTACTACCAAGATATTTGCAGAGGAAGCCTAATCACTCTTGCTAAATAACTGCTTTCCTCTTGGAGAAGATGTGGTTGACCAGTTGTCCATTCATGATGGGACAGGAAAAATATAATAAACATTTCCTTTTGTCAAGGCTACATCTGGCTCCTTTTGAACAAAGAAGAATTAGATTTTGTTTCAACTCATCTAGTTGGAATTCTGGCATTATTCTGTTCCATGTGGGATACATAAACTAGTTACTTAATTTGCTCAACTGTGTTCATAGCAGCCTTATTCATAATAGCCAGAACATGGAAACAGCCTAAGTGTCCCTCAGTAGAAGAATGGATAAAAAATAAACTGTGGTACATTGACACTATGGAATACTACTCAGCTATTAAAAACAAGGAATTCCCAAAATTTGTGGACAAATGGATTGAGCTAGAAATGATCATAATGAGTGAGTTAACCCAGAAGCAGAAAGACTCAAATGTAATATACTCACTTATATCTACGTACTAGCCCAAGGGGCATGTCCCGTGAAAGTCTTCACTTACCAGGAAACTGGGACAGAGGGGAGGACATCCTATTGGGACTCTAAATGAGAGAAGCATGGGAGAATAGCAAAGTAGAAGGATCCAGAGGGTCCTAGAAACCTACTAGAAGAACATTATGATAGGCAGATTTGGGCCCAGAGGTCCCGCTCAAACTATGGCACCAGCCAAGGACAATACAGGCCGTAAACTTCAAACCCCTACCCAGATCTACCCAATGGACAGGACATTCTCCACAGTTGAGTGGAGAGTGGTGTCTGACTTTCACACGTACTCTGGTACCTCATATTTGACCATGTCCCCTGGATGTGAAGACCTGGTGGCACTCAGAGGAAGGATAGCAGGCTACCAAGAAGAGACTTGATACCCTATGAGCATATAAAGGAGGAGGAGGTCCCCCTCAGTCACAGTCATAGGGAAGGGGAGTAGGGGGAAAATAGGAAGGAGGGAGGAATGGGAGGATACAAGGGATGGGATAACCATTGAGATGTAACAAGAATAAATTAATAAAAAACAAAAATAAAAAATAAACTAGTTACTTGCTCATTTCTCTTTCTCTGTGATCATTTATGTGTTATAATATTTGCTAAGGATAGATTAACATAGCTATGCATATATTCATTATTATAGCTGCATAATAATTCTTAAATAAGTATATACATTTTTCTTAAGAGAGGAAACATAATATCTAATAGTCAACAAGGTTTCTCAGATTCTCAAAATCTATTGTTATGCATTCTATGCCATTGCAATGTTGAAGTGAAGCTTTGTACACACACCGTTCCCACTGGGTGTTTCAAAAGGAGATCTGTGAAGACTTTTCAACAGCTCTCCAGTTGAATTTGCTAAGCAAGATTGTATCAAAAGTGCAGCCCCAGGACAACTATCTTCTTCTCTTGCTAAAACTGAATTTTACAATCTAAGCCTCATTCCTTTCCCAGGACATTAAACAAAATTCATTTTTCTGCCTCGCTTCTCTTTTTTGATAACTGATAATCACTATATTGAGAGATTCTATCACTCCCTATAAATAAAATTCTCAGTAGCCACAGTTGTTTCCAAAGCAACTCAAACAACATACAAGGACAAATCTGCTTCTTTTTTTTTTTTTTAACTTCCTATACAGGAAGAAAGTCTTTGGATACAAACTAAGAGGAAAAAAATCAACGCAAAATAATGTTATCTTGCTTGATTATTAGCTTGAAATTTTTTAAAATACTGTTGTGAAATTGTTTTCTACCCTGTATAGAACTTAAAATGTTTTCCACATCTTTCAAAGGCAAAATAAGTCTTGAAATCACAATCTTTTCTGATGTGCTAGAAAAAGAGGACAATGTCCCCTTGTTCCGTTGCACTGAGTGGTGTGCTGTCCCCTAACCTCCATTCCTGGCCCTATTCACTAAGTCTGATACTCCAGGAACATCCAGATTATACTGTCCTTTCCCAAATCCCATGTCACCCAGGGTCCCCTGGAACATGCTCAGGTACTCAAGCTGTAAGCAGTTCCCCTGCCAGGCCACCATTCTATCCCCATCACCACACCTAATACCCCAGGAACATCCAGCTTCCACTGGCATTCACCTAGCTGGCTACTCCAGGAACACATAGGCCTGCTACACTGGGAACATCCAGCACAGGCTGCCCAGTGGATGCCTGATACACCAGAGACATCCAGGCTAGGCCCACCTTCTCAATACTGGTTCTACCAGGAAGAACATCCAGGAAGAACCAGGTGGCTAAAAGACATTGAAAGAACACAATCACCAAGAGCTAGAGCGATATAGCACCTTCAGAGTGCAGCTATCTGACTCAATAAGCACTGGATAACCTAACACAACCAAAACTCAAGAAAATGAACTTAAATCCAATCTTATAAAGATTACAGAGGCCTTCAAAGAGAAAATGAATAAATCCCTTAAAGAAATACAGAAAAACACAACTGGACAGGTGAAGGAAGTGAACAAAACTGTACAAGACATGAAAATGGAAGGAGAAGCAATAAAGGAAACACAAACTGAAGGAATTATGGAGATACAAAACCTAGAAAAGAGAACAGGAACAACAGACACAAGCATCACCAACAGAATCCAAGAGATGAAAGAGAGAATCATAGATGTAGACGATATGATAGAAGAAAATGATACATCAGTCAAAGAAAACGTTAAATCAAAAAGCTTCCTGACACAAAACATCCAGGAAATCTAGGATACTATTAAAAGACCTAATCTAAGAATAATAGGAATAGAAGAAAGTAAAGAGTCTCCTCTCCAAGGCCCAGAAGCTATCTTCAACAAAATCAGAAGAAGAAAACATCCCTAACCTAAAAAAACAAACACCTCTAAACAAACAGGATGCTTACAAAACACCACTTAGATTGGCGCAGAAAAGAAAATCCTTCTGCCACATAATAATCAAAATACTAAATCTACTGAACAAAGAAAGAATATTAAAACCTATAAGGGGAAAAAGCCAAGTAACATACAAAGGCAAATCTATCAAGATTACATCCAACTTCTCAACAGAGACTCTAATAGCTAAAAGGGACTGCAAATATTTCTTGTAGCCCTAAGAGACCACAATGCCAACCTAGACTACTGTATCTAGTAGAACTCTCAATCAACATAGATGGAGAAGATAAGATATTTTAAAAAACAAAATTTGATTTAAATAATATCTATCCACAAAGCCAGCCCTACAGAAAATACTAGAAGGAAAAATCCAACCCAAGGAGGTGAACTACACGCAAGAAAACACAGGAAATAAATAATTCTACATCAGCAAAAACAAAAAAGGGAAGAATGCACAAACACACACATTAACACCACCAACATCAAAACACAGGAATTAACAGTCATTGGTCATTAATATCTCTCAACATCAGTGGACTCATTTCCCCAATAAAAAGACATGGGCTAACAGAATGGGTAAGAAAGCAGGATCCATCAATCTGCTGCATACAAGAAACATACCTCAGCCGAAAAAATAGACACTATCTCAGAGTAAAGGGCTGGAAAAAGTTTTCCAAGCAAATGACTCAATAATCAAGCTGGAAAAGCCACATCTAAAAAAAATAGACTTTCAGCCAAAATTAATCAAAAGAGATAGGAAGGACACTTCATATACATCAAAGGGTAATCCATCAAAATGATGTCTCAATTTTGAACAACTGTGCCCCAAATGTAAGTGCATCCACATTCATAAAAGAAATAGTACTAGTGCTTCAATCATGCATCAAACTCCACACATTAATAGTGGGAGACTTCAATAACCCAACTCTCCTCTTACCAATGGACAGGTCAAGACAGAAACTAAACACAGAAATAATGGAACTAACCAACATTATGAATCAAATGGACCTAATGGGTATCTAAAGAATATTTCATCCAAAAAAAAAAAAAAGCCTTCTTCTCAGAACCTCATGGAACCTTCTTCTAAACTGACCATGTCGTCTGTCACAAAGTGAACCTCAACAGATTCAAGAAAATTGAAACAACTCCTGATGCCTTACAAGACATCATAGATTAAAACTGGACTTCAACAACAACCGATACAACAGAAAGCCTACAAATTCATGTAAACTTAGTAATTCTCTACTCACTGATCAATGGGTCAGAGAAGAAAAAAAGACAGAAATGAAAGACTTTCTAGAATTCAATGAAAGTGAAGGCACAATATACTCAAACTCATGGGACAAAATGAAAGTAGTGATAGGAGGAGAGTTCATAGCACTAAGTGCTTTCATAAAGAAATTGGACTCCTTGGCACAGGAGACAACTTCTTGACTAGAACACCAACAGCCCAGGCCCTACGATCAACAATCAATAAATGAGACCTCATGAAACTAAAAAGCTTCTGTAAGGCAAAGGACACTGTCAACAAAACAAAACAACAGCCTACAGACTGGGAAAAGATCTTCACCAACACTACATCTGACACAAGGCTAATATACAAAATATATAAAGAACTCAAGAAATTAAGTACCACCAAACTAAATTATCCAATTTAAAAAAGGGGTTCAGAGTAAACAGAGAATTCTCAACAGAGGAATAATGAATGGCAAGAAACACTTAAAGAAATGCTCAAAGCCCTTAGTTACCAGAGAAATGCAAATCAAAACTACTCTGAGATTCCATTTTACACCCATCAGAATGGCTAAGATAAGAAACTCAAGTGACGGCACATGCTGGCAAGGATGTGGAGAAAGGGAAATACTCCTGCATTGTTGGTGGGAGTGCAAACTTGTACAACCACTTTGGAAATCAATCTGATGCTTTCTCAGGAAACTGGAAATAGTGCTACTTCAAGACCTAGCTTTACCACTCCAGGGCATATACCCAAAAAATGCTCCACCATACAAGAAGCACATTTGCTCAACTATGTTCATAGCAGCCTTATTCATAATAGCCAGCATCTGGAAACAACCTAGATGTCCCTTAGTCGAAGAAGGGATAAAGAAACTGTGGTACATTTACCCAATGGAATACTATTCAGCCATTTAAAAACAAGGAAATCACCGGGGGTGGTGGTGCACACCTTTAATCCCAGCACTTGGGAGGTAGAGGCAGGAAGATTGCTGTGAGTTCAAGGCCAGCCTGGTCTACAAAGCAAGTCCAGGACAGCCAAGGCTAACAGAGAGACCTTGTCTCAAAAGACCAAAAGAGCAAAAAAAAATAAAATTAAAATTAAAAACAAGGAAATCATGAAATTTGCAGGCAAATAGACGGAATAGAAATGATCATCCTTAGTGAGGTGACCCAGACCCAGAAAGATACACACGGTATATACTCACTTATAAAAGGATATTAGGCCAACACAGATGTCCTCTGAGAGACTTCATTTAGCGGGGAATTGGGACAGATGCTGGAACTTGCAGCTGGACTCTAGGTGGAATGCTGAGAGTTATATGGAAAAGTAGGGGGACAGAAGGACCTGGAAGGGTCAGGAGCTCCACAGACAGACCATCAAGGCCTGCGGATCTGGACGCAGAGGAGCCCTGCACAAACTGATGCACCAACCAAGGACAATGCAAACAGAGAACCTGACCCCTGTTCAGATGTCGCCAATGGACAGCTCATTCTCTGAGTCGGGGAGGGGGGGGAGGGCGGGGTTGAGAACTGCCTCTAATATGAACTCTGGTGTCCATGATTTGATCACTTTCCCTTGGTGGGGCCACGTTACAGACACACAGAGGAAGGGGATGCAGGCTATCATGGTGATACCTGATATGCAATGGTGAAAGGTGGGGGAGGGGAGGCCATGTCAGATGTCTAGGGGAGGAGAATAGGGCGGAAGAGGGAGGGAGGGTGGGAATGGGAAGAGGGAGGGGATAACAATCAGGATGTAATGTGAATGAATTATAATAAATTAAAACTTAATAAATAAATAAATCTGTGTGCTTTCCCAACATTTTGCTCTTCTCACTGCCCCCTGAGAGATAGCTCTGGCAGTTTGGCCTCCAATAAATCTTTCTGCCCTCAGAGAGGTTTAGTTTGGTAGTTTCTCTGCGCCCATCACATACAAGGATTTTTCCTTTCCCTTTCATTATTCATTTTCCCCCATTTCTCCCTTTTCTTCTCTTTTCATTAAGTAATGTTAAGTCATCTGCCACTTCTGATACACATCACCCTCTTTTCTTCATTTATTTGTTTATTTAATCTCTTTACAGACCAATCCCAAACCCCTACCTTCTCTCCCCTCAGACCTACCCATAAGTCCCCTCCCTCCTTTTGCCCCCTCTTCCTCTCACTCTTCCACGGAACTCCCAGAGCTCCACCTACTGTTTGGCTATGGGTCTCTGCATCTGTTTGCAGAAGGCAGTTATGCTAGGCTCCTGTCTTCAAACAGAGCAGAGTATCATTAATAGTGACTGGGTTGGCCCTCTCCCATGGGGTGAGTCTCAACTTAGACCAGTCATGGATTTGACATTCCCTCAACCCAGAACCACCGGTCCAGGGATAGTACCACCCACAGTGGGCTGGACCCTCAACAATAAATCACTAGCTATGAAAATGCCCTACAGGCTTGTATATGGTCTAATCTCTTAGAGTCATATTCTCAATTGAGACTCCCTCCTCTCAGCTGACTTTAGCTTGTGCCAAGCTGGCATAAAAGCACCCAGCACATCTATCTGCTCAGACCCAGTCATTCACTTGGGACTCTGTCACTGAAGACAACCTGTTGGTCTATGTCAGACGCGCTCTCCTGCTTGCCTGCTACCAGGGACCCCACCATAATGGTTATGGATTCTAACCTTCTGAAACCATAACCCCCAAACTAAATACTTTCTTTTATAAATTACCTTTGTCACTGTGTCTTATCATAGTAATCAAAAGGCAAGTAAAACAGTGTAAGGGTTCTTGGCTACCATGCATGAAGCACTAGGTGTAACTGCCTGTACTAGTTATTTCTAAGAAGATGAAACAGAGCAATGATAAAGAGATGAGATCTGGGAGTTGGAGAGATGACTCCATTAAGAAAACACCCTGCTTTTGCTGAGTGCCCTATTTCTATTGCTGGCACCCATATCACACATCTCACAAAAACTGAGTGGGAACAAAGACTCATTCATCATTGCCTAAATACCCACACTCAGAACCACAGGCGAATTCTGGAGTGAAATTGCATGGATTGAACTAAAACGTGTAAATGTTTTATCTATTTGCACATCAGTCAAACATCAGTAAAATGGGAATAAAACTATTTCTACTGTAGTAATATTGGGAAGGTGAGATACCATATACAACATATTTAGAACAATGCCTGGAAACTCGGATATGTTCATCGATAAGAAGATGAATGGGAGCAGGGAAATAAGGAAAAAAATAATGCATTTTCATCATCTTCCAAAGGGTTAAGCTGGCAACTCTAGTGCTGATTTTATTCCAAATCAAGAATAACTGCCATTAAGAAACTCTTAGATACAGTGTTATACCATATTGAGAGTTTTATCCTTAGCAAAAAGAAAAATGCCTACATGATAATCTGCACTGTGGCTTGGTTTTCATGCTTCTGTGCTATCGGATCGATACCTCCAGTTCAATATTTCTGAGAACTATATTGTGAAATCTACTTTTTAAAAGCTGAAAAAGAACCTTTCTCTTCAATTTACTGTTGCCCTCCAGTTGTGGGGAGGGCTTCACTTCTAGAGGAGAGGATAAGACTTAGGGAAGGGCCAGGTATGGTGGGACATGCCTGTAATCCCATCACTCGGGAGGCAGAGGCAGGCATATCACTGTGAGTTTGAGGCCAGCCTGGTCTGCAAAGTGAGTCCAGGACAGCCAAGGCTACACAGAGAAACCCTTTCTTGAAAAACCAAAAAGAAAAGAAAAGAAAAAGACTTGGGGCAACACAAACACAACCATTCCTTATTGACATGAACAGCTTAATAAATAGTTATAAAGAATACACACACACACACACACACACACACACACACACCTTTATCCAGTCCTCTAAATTGATTTCCTCATGTGCATTCTGCTTTGATTATTGGCAGTGTAGACCAAAATTTAGAGGTACATTGCTGTGTTTTGGTTTCATTGCGAACCTCACAAAATAAAGTAAAAAGATTTGAGCATAAAAAATAAATTATTTGATTCCTTTTTCAAAACATGACATTTATTTGAAACTCTGTAGAATTTAATAAATCATCAGTGTTCAAGATAAAATTAAAGTTATCATTGCCTTCCCATATTTAGAAAATGTGCTTTGTCATGTTCCGCAATTTATGTTGGCCTTAATATCATGCTAGATAGAGGTGATTTTCAGAGATTTTTCTAAAAAAATAAGGAAAGATTAAATATAAAATGTGAAAATGAACGATTAAGAATCATAGACTGAATTACAATGAATATGTGTCTTCATGTCTTGCTAGCAGGAGTGTTAAAAAGACTACGTGGACAAGTGGTGTTCATGAGGAGCACCAATGGTTTGGTTGGTTCGTTGGTTAGTTGGTTGGTTGGTTGGTTTTGTTTGTTTGTTTTGGGAGTTTGGGTTTTTGTTTTGTTTAATATACATTATTTTATTACAAATTTTTTTTAAAAAGCAACATCCTAAAAAATTACTGGTAATACAAATTCCATTTAGTTGTTGTTGTTGTTGTTTGTTTGTTTGTTTTGCTCTGTTGGTTTTTGGTTTTTTTTCTACCATAAGAAATTTTTTCCTTTTTTATTATTAATTTATTCATATTACATCTCAGTTGTTAGCCCATCCCTTGCATCCTCCCATTCCTCTCTCCCTCCCGCTTTCACCCCCCCCCCATTCCCCTCTATGTCTGTGACTGAGGGGGACCTCCTCCCCCTATATATGCTCATAGGGTATCGAGTCTCTTCTTGGTGACCTATTATCCTTCTTCTGAGTGCCACCAGGCGTCCCCATCCAAGGGACAGCTACCATAAGAAATTAAAGAAACCGTTAAATATTTAAGAACATTCAACATCAAAAGCTTTAAATCTAACTGTTGTAGCCTCTGAAAAAGCTACAAACTTTTTTTACGTATTTTTTCTACAAAGAATCTCATCAGCTATACAAAAATCTGTACAGTTTTTACACTGAAACTAATGTTGTGCTGCACTTTCAATTTCACATTCTTAGCAAAACAGTTGCCTGAGCACATACGCTCCACACATTTTAGAACAGCCATTTATTCTTCATCCTCATCTTCCTCCTCCTCCTCATCTTTGTCATCTTCTTCTTCCTCCTCCTCTTCCTCATCTTCTGGTTCATTCTTCTTTGAGCCTGATAGCCTGCTGGGTCCCTTCTTTCCAGCTTCACTTTGCCCTTAGCACGGTGTGCAGCAGTGTCCTTTTTCTACTTCTCCTTCAGTTTAGCTGCTTTCTGCTCATAGAGTTGTTTATCTTTGACGGATTGTTCAGATCACGTCTCACCCAGTTTCTTTGCAGTATCTCCAATAGACAGGCCCGGGTGTTCACTTTTGATCTTTGGGCGATATTAAGAGCAAAACAAGAAGAAGGCAGACGTGGTCTTTTTGGAGCATTGGGATCTTTTCTCTTCCCTTTCTTAGGCCCTTTGGGAGGAACGTAATTCTTCATCTCCCCGTCATATCGAGCTTTGTCGTCTTGGCCAAATCTTCAAACTTTGGCTTTTCCTTTCCAGACATGGTCTTCCATCTCTCGGAGCGCTTCTTCAAGAACTCAGCGAAGTTGACGGAGGAGTCGGGGTGCAAGTCTGCAAGAAGAAGGCGTAGGAGGACATTTTGCCCTGCGGCTTGTTGAGGTCTCCTTTGCCCATGCTGACGGCACGCAGTGTCTACCTGTTGGTGCAAGGGCTCCCCTCAAAGCCCAACAGAGATACTTCCTTCCCCAAGCTCTGGTGAGAACTGGTTTCTTGTTTTGGTTTTGTTTTTTGAGGGTGGCTGCTGGACGTTTGTTTTCTTCTTGCTGTAAGGCACAGTTATGGGGTCAGGAAAATTCAGTGTTGTGAACTACGAGGGAGCTCTCTCCAACTCTTATTGGTATCTTTCCTAGTTTACAGGGTAGGGTGAGTTTGGTGGATGGGACTCTGGGTTAGCTCCACTGAAGCTTGTGCTGGCTGGTGATTCTACCAGATCAGCACAGGGGGGCTGGTATTAGCCAGGCCAGGATGATTGACTGGTTGCTTCTTCCTCCTTTCAGGAGCCAGGTCACCAATGACAGGGTTTCTGGGGGCCTAGAGGGATTCTTCAGAGTGCTCAGCAGATTCCAGCACTGTGGCCATGAATGGGAGGAAGCTGGCCCATCAGTGGCCGGGATCGGCCTTGAGGAGACCCAGGAGTGGGGCGCAGTATCCCCCAGTCCTCCGTACTTCCACAGGAGCTGTTGCTGGAGGAGGAGCCTAGGTGTCGCAGGTGTGTAGTGTAGTAGTCACGAGTAGCCATGAGCGGGCCTCTGGAAGGGAGGGCTGCCATGCTTCAGCACCTGGGCACTGCAGAGACCTGAGCAGAACGTGAGCCCAGTCACCGCACACTGGAAGGGGCTTCGAGTCCCCCAGGCCCTGGCAGCAGGGGCTTCAGAGCAGCACCAACCAGCCCAAGCCGGCTCAGCAGCGCCTGTCCTTGCAGACTTGGGCGCACAGTCACAGACGGCAATCTTGGGGATGCTAGACCACAGAACCCATTTGCTGGGACCCACGGAACTCTAGTACTGTACGACCCTCACGCTCGATGCATAGACGAATAACCCAATAGTTTTCATTTTAGCTATAAAGTGTCTATCTGAGAAAGCCTATTGTCGTAACAACTGGAAACTGAAACTGTTTTTCTTCTAAGTGATAACATTTTGAGAAAACTACAGTTAGACAAGGATCTTCAAAAAGGTATAAGGAAACCACTGAAGAAGAGATTATTTGAAGAACAGCTGTGCTCATGTTTGTTTTAAGATTTTAAAGAATCGATCTAAGATGACAGTGCTGATCACACACCACTTCCAACCACCAGGACAACCAGGACTGCACAGCGACCTAAAGACCAAACTGAGAGCTACAAAACACCAGTGCTGCTGATTCCCAGCTGAGAGGAACCCACACTGTGTGGAGCATGGGTTGGTCTGACCCCTGACCACCCAGCTAACCCACACAAAAGTCCTGGGGGACAGGCCACATTAGCCACCATCTTGAGAAAGACTGTGAGACACCCATGTAGCTTTGAGCTCTCTCTGCCCATCTGCTGCTTAACGGATCTGGGACACAGAGCAGACAGGCAGAGCTGAGTCCTGACACCAGCCACAATCCACATTATCTGTCATCAAGAGAAAGAGTGTGAGGCACACAAGAAGCTTTGAGCTCTGATCTCTCTCAGCACCCCAGCTGCTTAGTGGCCTAGGCCATCTGGGTCACAGAGCAGATAGCCAGAACCCTACCATCTTGAAAACGCCTGTGGAGCACCCGAGCAGCTTTGGGCTCCAAATCTCTCTCAGTGACCGAGCCACTTACCCGATTGGCCCATCTGTGACACGGAGCATACAGACAGAGCTGAGTCCAGGCACTGGCCACAATCCACATTAACTGCTGTCTTGTTAGCAGCTTCAGGCATGGATCTCCTCCACCCGTCTGACACAGCTAGAACACAGAGCAGACAGACTAAGCAGAGACCTGGGCAGGCCACAACCACATGTGAGCCACTGGTGAGCAGATTTGGACTCAGATCTCTCTCCACATGGTACTGGCATAGAAATAGGCTGGTTGATCAATGGAATCAAATAAAAGACCCAGACATAAACCCACACACCTATATACACATGATTTTTGACAAAGAAGCCAAATCCATTCAATGAAAAAAAGATAGCATTTTCAACAAATGGTGCTGGTCTAACTGGATGGCCACATGTTGAAAAATGTAAATATATTCATAGCTATCACCTGCACAAAACTGACATCCAAATGAATTAAAGACCTCAACATAAAACTCGACACACTAAATCTGTTAGAAGGAAAAGTGGGGAAGAGCCTTGAGCTCATCGGCAAAGAAGACAACTTCCTGAACAGAACACCAACAGCCCAGGCCCTAAGATCAACAATTAATAAATGAGACCTCATGAAAATGAAAAACTTCTGGCAGGCAAAGGACACTGTCAACAGAATAAAATGACAGCCTACAGACTGGGAAAAGATCTTCACCAACCCTACATCTGGCAAAGAGCTAATATCCAAAATATATAAAGAACTTAAGAAATTAAACACTCATAATTGGACATTAGTCCCATAATACAGCATAACTACACTACAAAACAGAGTTGGAAACATCAACCAACAACTGTATGACGTGGACCTAGACCCTCTACTCAGGTGTAGTAGCACAGTCTCCTTGTGGGTCCCACGTGTGGAGAGTAGGGACTACTTCAGACATGCACTCTGGCCACCAAAATTAGATCACTTCCCACTGGCAAGACGGCCTTGCCAGGCTACAAAGGAAAAGGTTACAGCTAATACAGATGAGACTTGATAGGCTGAGGTCAGATATTAAGGGAAGAGGGCTTCTCTATCTGAGTACTAAGGGAGGGAGAGAAAGCGTATGAGGGAGGGAGGGGGGATCGGGAGGGAATGAGGGAAGGGGCTACAATCAAGATAAGAAGAATTTAAACTGCAGAATAAACAGGTAACTTATATTGTTAATCCCCGGGAGGGAATATATATCCTCGGTGTAACAGATAGGTAAGATTCTATAGAAATATAAGGTAAAATAGTCAGATGAGTTCTTCAAAAACCTCATAGACATACAGAACATGGCAGAGTCTGGGTCAGAGTCAGGGTTAGGGTGAGAGGGCTGGTGTTATGGTTTGGGCTGAGGGTTAGAGTTAAACAGAGTTAGTGTTAGGGTTAAAATTTTATGTTAGGGTTAGGGTTGGGGGTTAGACTTTAGAGATACAGTTAGAGTCCATATGAAAATTAATATTTGTGTGTACATGTGAAAATATATATTTATACATGTGTATATTTATTTATATGCATTTGTATATTTGTGTTCATATGTACATTTATGATTACATGCATATATTTATACTTGTATATATTTGTATATGTAGGTACATGTGTATGTTCTGTGTATACATGTATGTATTTATGTTAGTGTGTATATGCATAAACATTTATGAGTATGTACACATGTATATATCTGCATGTGTGCATCCACAGTATATTTATGTTGTGTAAATGGCTATGTTTGTGCATGCTCACATGTATATTTATGTTCGTGTGTATTGACGTGCATATTTATGTGTGTACATGTGTATATTTAATGTATGTATGTATGTATGTATGCACTTTTGTGTAAAAGTATATATTTATTTTTGTTTTGACATGTGCATATGTATATGTATTTACTTGTTTATATTCTTATTTGTATTTGTGTATTTTATGTGTATGAATGTGTATGTTCATGTGTGTACATGTAATATTTACATTTGTACATGTGTATATTCATGTATGTGTGTATACATCTTTATGTTTATGTCTGTTTTATATGTATATTCATATTTGTAAATGTATGTATGCATATGTGTACATGTGTATATTTATGTGTGTACATATGTAAGTTTATGTGTTTGTATGTGTATGTTATTGTCTGTTTTGATATATATATTTATTTGTATGTTTATGTGTGTGTACAGGTTTATGTTTATGTGTATACAAGTGTATAATCTGTGTGTCCCCATGTGTGTACATGTGTGTGTTTATTTTGTGTGTGTACGTGTATATATTTATGTGTACTTAAGTATATTTATATGAGCATACATGTATATTAATTTGTGTGTAGATTTGTATATCTATTTGTATTGCTGGACTTTCTTGGACCCCCCAGTGATATAAATAATGACACAGAGGCTTTTTAATATTTTAAAGCTCAGGCCTTCTAGCTGGAGCTGACTCCCAGCTGCTCTAAACCTACCCCTATGACCCACCTAGTGGCCAGCTCTGCCTCTCTGCTCCACTCTGGTCCATTCATTCACCTCCGTGTGCCCTAGTGAATCTCCCCATCTGATTCTCCTCCCAGAGTCCCTCTCTCTGCCCATAAGTCCTCCCTCCATTCCTGTTTCAGTACTAGTTGTCAGCTCTTTATTAAGCTGATCAAGAGTGAGGAAGGTGTAAGTTTACAAAATACTGAAGCAGGTGATAACCCATAATAATAACAATACCAAAATCCAGCCAGTGCTCAGCTCTCTGCCAGTGCAGAACTAACAACGTAATAGTACAAGAGCAACCTTCACACAGCACACCCCAACATATGTGTACACATGTGTATCTTTGTGCATGTACACGTGGATGTTTATTTTTTTATGTCTACATGTCTATATTAGTGAGTGTACTCTCTCCTAGGTGCAATACTACAGCTTCTAAAGCATTTAACTTAACTTCTACTGTTTTTTTATCTATACATTCTTGTGTTGCCCAGCTATTCTAAACAAGCTCATTACCTAAATTGGCAGTTTGCACTTCTTGAGTAGCCTTACTGTAAGAGTAGCTGCAAATGCTATAGGCATGACTACTGTAAAAAAAAAAAATGCCAGTTAAAATAAGACCCACAAAAAAAAAATCTGGTTTTTAGTAAGAGCTTGATTCAACTCAAAGAGAACCTGTTGTCTGAAATCACCATGTATACCATGTATCATCCTGTGTATTAAGATACACAGGAACCCTAAAAAGGAAGGGGGACAGAAACAAGAGAAGGCTGCTCGTTTGAGAAGAGTTTGCACAATTACATAGGATACAATTGACACAAGATATGTTGAAGTGTCCCTGCTCTTTTCAACTGAAGGACTCTCAGTCCATAACACACATGTAAAGTATTAACACAGCAGCGAGTCCAAATATAAAAGGCCGTCCATACCATAGTTGTTCATTTTTGAGGGGGGTTGGGTTTTTGTTTTGTTTTGTTTTGTTTTTCAAGACAGGGTCTCTCTGTGTAGCCTTGGCTGTCCCGTACTTGCTTTGTAGACCAGGCTGGCCTCGAATTCACATGGATCCACCTGCCTCTGCCTCAGGAGTGCTGGGATTAAAGGCGTGCACCACTGCACCCCATGGATGACCACATTTCCAGAGCTGTGGCCAATATCCAAAGGTCCAGCTGAATCTTTTCCTTTGGAGACACTGTAACAGGATGTAGGCAATGAGAGTATCTTAAGGAGTCATCTGGATTCAGACCAGGTGGATGCATCAGAGACGAGCAAGCCAGCAACTCGTGTCTCCTAGTCAGAGACACAGAGTTCTTTATGCCTGTGGAGCATGCACGAAGGGGGAAGCTCATTCTGGAAATAGGGATCCAGATTTTCACTGCATACTGGGAAGCATTCATCCAATTGGAGTAATCTGTCAGGGATTAGACACGGTAAAACTCAAGTGATGGATTGGTCATGTCTGAAAAATGATACTTTTAACCTATCTCAGACCCTAAAGCCATAAATCTTATGGACCACTCAGATGACAGGGGCACATCTGTTCTGACCCACCACTGACAAATAGGAACGGTGGGATAGATAGTATTCTGGTATAGTTAAAGAGAACAGGGCAGGACACAACAGGGGAAACATTCAGAATATCAATTGTACCAGCCTGATACTTTTAACTATTATGTAATGTTTTAAAAGCCAGAAACTTTTAAATAAACATACATGTATCTAGTTTTTTTTTTAACCATTAAACTTAGACCTTAGAACTTTTAATACAAAATAGCCTTAGTCACTATGGAGGTTTGAGTAAGAATAGCCCCCTTTGGCCATCATATTTGAATGCTCTTATTAGGGGCCCCATCAGCATCTGTGAGATAAGAGGGGCTGCTGCAGGTCTTATGGACTGAACTGTAGTCTGGTCTGCACTGCAACCATCCTCAGCATCCCATTTTTCTCCATCGGATTCTTCATAGTACATGGGAATCTTCTTTCTTTCCAATCATCTCTTTCCCCTCCTTTCACTTCTTGCTCTCTGTTTTTACCATCTACTAATATCTGGTGGGTGGGAGTTTATTTTTCCCTTTCGCTCTTGTGTCGGTAGAGTAGCAGGGGTGGTCCTGGTGGCCAAAGACTTGCCCAGAAAGAGTTCACCAATACGGCTTCAGTTCCTCCAAGGCACCTACCACTCTAGAATCCCCAGCACAAATTCTCTGGAATCCAGATGGAGCAAGGACCATACCAAGAACAGAGGAGAACTAGCCTGTAAGCTCCAAGTTAAGGACATCTTCCTGTGGGACTGTTCATCTTGGGGCCCTGGCATCTTCCTCAGCTCTAGAGCGAGTAGCTAGCCAGACACCCAACATCAGATAGCATGTCCCCACGCCCTTAGTTGGAGATGTTCCAACCAACAGCCAAACAGGGCCTGACTAGCTAGCCTGTAACTTGTTCCTATCCTACCCTCCAATAAAGAACACTGCCGTACTTCACTTACCAGGAAACTGGGACAGAGGGGAGGACATCCTATTGGGACTCTAAATAAGAGAAGCATGGGAGAATAGCAAAGTAGAAGGATCCAGAGGGTCCTAGAAACCTACAAGTAGAACAATATGATAGGCAGATTTGGGCCCAGGGGTCCCGCTCAAACTAAGGCACCAGACAAGGACAATACAGGCAGTAAACTTTAAACCCCTACCCAGATCTAGCCAATGGACAGAACATTCTCCACAGTTGAGTAGAGAGTGGGATATGACTTTCTCACGTACTCTGGTGCCTCACATTTGACCATGTCCCCTGGAGGGAGAGACCTGGTGGCACTCAGAGGAAGGACAGCAGGTTGCCAAGAAGAGACTTGATACCCTATGAGCATATACAGGGGGAGGTAATCCCCCTCAGGAACAGTCATAGGGGAGGGGAATAATGGGAAAATGGGAGGGAGGGAAGAATGGGAGGATGCAAGGGATGGGATAACCATTGAGATGGAACAAGAATACATTAATTTTTAAAAATTAAAAAAAAAAAAAGAACACTGCCATAGCTCTTGCTGGTGCTGCACTCTCGTCCCATCCAGAGTACACCCTGGTGGACTTAATAAAAGACTGTTGCGCACTTGGTTAATTTCTCCTGGAATATTCTCTTTCACCTCTCTCCCTGCCTTTTGTGTAGAGGTCATCAAGTACTTTTAAAACGTGCTCCAGATGTTCCAACAAACAGCTGCATGGAGCATCTCTTTCCTTCTCTCATTCATGAAATAATCAATGCTTGGTTAAAGCCGTGTCTTCCTGTGGGGTCAAGTGTATGTTCAGAGAGGGAAATTATTTCACAGGGCAACTGTCTTCACTTGGATAGGTCAACATTGTTCAATGCTGTCCAGTGACAAAGAACCGAGGCATTTTTTTTGGTGTGAAAATGACAGGACTTTGCAGAGGCTGCTTGGCGACCAGCTCCATGCCACAGACACAGAGAGCAAAGTATTGGCCCTTCCTTGTTCAGTTTGCTAACAGACTAGGACAGCAGATATTCAGTCCGAACAACTAGTATATAATACCCAAAATAAAACTCCAGGAAGGAAATCAGATGCAGTCCCAGCATTCAGAAAATGTGGTTTCCAAACATAATGGCATTTTCCAAAACCACAAACTGGAATGATGAAATTTACATGGGAGTGGATGAAAATAGACAATGCATACATGAGGTAATCCAGGCAGAGAAAGGAGATACAACAAATTCTCTCTCATATGCCTCACCGCTCCTTTTCATAGAGTAGTGGGTAACTTATAGTTCAAGAAACTAGAAGAGGAAGAAGCAATCTTTAGGGAAAATGCTTTAAGAAGGAAACATGGAAAGGACAGAAGAGCACAGCGATATAAGAGTGGAAAGGGAAGGATGAGGTGGAGGAAAAGCAGTGGGAAGAGTGGCAGAAGGATCAGAGGAAAAGAAAGGAAAAGAAGATGAAGTGTGTTTGAAAATGCCATCAGGGTAGGGGAGTTGGCTTAAGACTTGATACCCTATGAGCATATACAGGGGGAGAAGGTCCCCCTCAGCCACAGTCATAGAGGAGGGGACTAAGGGGATAATGGAAGGGAGAAAAGAATGGGAGGATACAAGGGATGGGATAACAATTGAAATGTAATATGAATGAATTAATAAAATATATTTTTTAAAGAGAATTTATTGCTTTTGCAGAAATCTCAGACTCAACTGCCTCATGGTATCCAGCTCAGTCTCCTGACCTCTGAAGACTCCTGCATGTGCCTACACTCAGAAACAGACATACACATAAAATAAAATGAGTAAGTACATATTGAATATTTTTTTCTGGCATGGTGTCACTTTGCATCACTTGCTGTCCTGGAACTCACACTGTATATCAGGTTGGCCTCGGAAGAGATCCACCTTCCTCTACCTTCCACGTGCTATCTTTAAAGATATGTATCACTACACATAGCTTTTTTTTTTTTATTTATTTAAGAAAGAAAATGAAGCTGGGTAGGGTGACATACCTTTAATCTTAGCAGAGGCAAAGGCAGAGAAACCTCTGAGATCAAGGCCAGCCTGGTCTACAAAGATAGTTCCAGAAAGGGCTAACCAGAGAAACACTGTCTCCAAAAGAAAGAAAGAAAGAAAGAACAAAAGAAAGAAAATAACATTTTTAAGTAAGAAAAGATGATTAGTAAAGGAATAAATTACTGTGAGAATTTTTTCTAATTTTCTTGTTTTCATGTATATAGGTGTATACACACTGTACGTACACATCACGTGTGTACATAGCCACTCACAGAAACTATGCACAAAGACATGTATAACATGTACGTATTTTCTTTTTTTTTTTTTTTCTGACTAAGATATTGCAGCATTTATTTTATAAAATGGAATGAATTTTTACAGAGGAGAACTGGTGGGAGTGAGGAGTATGACCATTTTTATGTTTACTTAACTTGAAAAGTACGCGCGCACACATCAAAGAAAAGTATGTCAGGGCACGTTATCAGCATTATGCCCCAACATCAGACACCTTTCCCAGTTTCCAGAAAAGAACATTAAATCGAGTCTTTTTTTTTTTAATTAATTTATTCTTGTTACATCTCAATGTTTATCCCATCCCTTGTATCCTCCCATTCCTTCCCCCCCCCCATTTTCCCATTATTCCCCTCCCCTATGACTGTTCCTGAGGGGGATTACGTCCCCCTATATATTCTCATAGGGTATCAAGTCTCTTCTTGGCTACTTGCTGTCCTTCCTCTGAGTGCCACCAGGTCTCCCCCTCCAGGGGACATGGTCAAATGTGAGGCACCAGAGCTATGTGAGAAAGTCGTATCACACTCTCCACTCAACTGTGGAGAATGTTCTGACCATTGGCCTAGATCTGGAAGGGTTAAAGTTTACCTCCTGTATTGTCCTCTGGCTGGTGCCTTAGTTTGAGCGGGACCCCTGGGCCCAAATCTGCCTATCATATTGTTCTACTGTAGATTTCTAGGACCCTCTGGATCCTTTTATTTTGCTGTTCTCCCATGCGTCTCTCATTTAGAGTCCAATAGGATGGCCTTCCCCTCTGTCCCAGTTCCTGGTAAGTGAAGGCTTTCGTTGGACATGCCCCTTGGGCTAGTATGCAGATATAAGTGAGTATATACCATTTGATTCTTTCTGCTTCTGGGTTAACTCACTCATTATGATCATTTCTAGCTCAATCCATTTATCCACAAATTTCGGGAATTCCTTGTTTTTAATAGCTGAGTAGTATTCCATAGTGTATATGTACCACAGTTTCTTTATCCACTCTTCTACTGAGGGACACTTAGGCTGTTTCCATGTTCTGGCTATTATGAATAAGGCTGCTATGAACATGGTTGAGCAAATTTTCTTGTTGTGTGCTGGAGCATCTTCTGGGTATATTCCAAGGAGTGGAATAGCTGGGTCTTGAGGAAGCCCTATTCCCATTTTTCTGAGATAGCACCAGATAGATTTCCAAAGTGGCTGTACTAGTTTGCATTCCCACCAGCAATGAAGGAGTGTTCCTCTCTCCCCACATCCTCGCCAGCATGTGGTGTCGCTTGAATTTTTGATCTTAGCCATTCTGATGGGTGTAAGATGGAATCTCAGAGTTGTTTTGATTTGCATTTCCCTGATGACTAAGGAGGTTGAGCATTTCTTTAAGTGTTTCTCAGCCATTTGATACTCCTCTGTTGAGAATTCTCTGTTTAGTTCCAAGCCCCATTTCTCAATTGGGTTATTCGCTTTGGTGGTGTTTAATTTCTTGAGTTCTTTATATATTTTGGATATTAGACCTTTGTCAGATGTAGGGTTGGTGAAGATTTTTTCCCAGTCTGTAGGCTGTCGCTTTGTTCTCTTGACAGTGTCTCCTGCCTTACAGAAGCTTCTCAGCCTCATGAGGTCCCATTTATTAATGGTTGACATTAAGGCCTGGGCCGTTGGTGTTCTGTTCAGGAAGTTGTCTCCTGTGCCATATGTTCCAGGCTCTTTCCCACTTTTTCTTCTAAGTGAGTTAGTGTCTCTGGTTTTATGTTGAGGTCTTTAATCCACTTGGATTTGAGTTTTGTGCAAGGTGACAAATATGGGTCCAGTTTCATTTTTTTACACATAGACCTCCAGTTAGACCAGCACCATTTGTTGAAGATGCTATCCTTTTTCCATTGAATGGATTTGGCTCCTTTGTCAAAAATCAAGTGACCATATGTGTGTGGATTCATATCGGGTCTTCGATTCGATTCCACTGATCAACCAGCCTGTTGCTGTGCCAGTACCATGCGTTTTAAGTACTATTGCTTTATAGTACAGTTTGAGATCAGGTATGGAGATTCCTCCGGAGCATCTTTTATTGTACAAGATTGTTTTAGCTATTCTGGGTTTTTTGTTTTTCCATATGAAGTTCAGAATTGAACTTTTCAATGTCTTTAAAAAATTGTGTAGTTATTTTGATAGGGATTGCATTGAATCTGTAGATTGCTTTTGGTAGGATGGCCATTTTTACTATGTTGATTCTCCCGATCCATGAGCAAGGAAGATCACGCCATCTTCTCAGGTCATCTTCAATCTCTTTCTTCGGAGTTTTGAAATTTTTTTCATACAAGTCCTTCACTTGCTTAGTTAGGGTAACTCCTAGATATTTATATTGCTTGTGGCTAATGTGAAGGGTGTGGTTTTCCTAATTTCTTCCTCTGCAAGCTTGTCATTTGTGTATAGAAAGGCTACAGACTTTTTTGAGTTAATTTTGTATCCAGCCAATTTGCTGAAGGTGTTTATCAGCTTTAGGAGTTCTCTGGTGGAGTTTTGAGGGTCACTTATGTACACTATCATATCATCTGCAAAGAGGGATAATTTGACTTCCTCCTTTCCCATTTGGATACCCTTGATCTCCTTTTGTTGTCTTATTGCTCTGGCTAGAACTTCGAGTACTATATTGAAGAGATATGGAGAGAGTGGGCAGCCTTGCCTTGTTCCCGATTTTAGAGGAATTTCCTTGAGTATCTCACCATTTACTTTGATTTTGGCTATTGGCTTGCTGTATATAGCCTTTATTATGTTGAGGAAAGTGCCTTGTATCCCCGATCTCTCTAAAACTTTAAACATGAATGGGTGTTGAATTTTATCAAATGCTTTCTCTGCATCCAAGGAGATGATCATGTGGTTTTTTTATTTTCAGTTTGTTTATATGGTGGATTACATTGATGGATTTCCGTATATTAAACCATCCCTGCATGCCTGGAATGAAGCCTACTTGGTCATGATGAATGATATCTTTGATGTGCTCCTGTATTCGTTTTGCAAGTATTTTATTTAGTATTTTTGCATCTATGTTCATAAGAGAAATTGGTCTGAAATTCTCTTTCTTTGTTGAGTCTTTGTGAGGTTTAGGTATCAATGAGACTATGGCCTCGTAGAATGAATTTGGTAATTTTCCATCCATTTCTATCTTTTGGAGTAGCTTGAAGAGTATCGGTATTAGCTCGCCCTTAAAGGTCTGGTAGAATTCTGCACTGAAACCATCTGGCCCTGGGCTTTTTTGGTTGGGAGACCATCAATGATTGCTTCTATTTCTGTAGGGGAAATGGGACTATTTAACTTGTTTATCTGTTCTTCATTCAACTTTGGCAAGTGAACTTGATCAAGAAAATCGTCCATTTCCCTTAGATTTTCAAATTTTGTGGCGTATATGCCTTCAAAGTAGGATCTTATGATTCTTTGAATTTCTTCAGTGTCTGTTGTTATGTCTCCCTTTTCATTTCTGATTTTGTTGATTTCAATACTGTCTCTCTGCCTTTTAGTTAGTTTGGCTAATGGTCTGTCTATCTTGTTGATTTTCTCAAAGAACCAGCTTTTGGTTTTGTTGATTCTTTGGACTGTTTTCTTAGTTTCTAATTTGTTAATTTCAGCCCTGAGTTTGATTATTTCCAGGCGTCTACTCCTCTTGGGCGTTTCTGCTTCTTTTTTTTCTAGGGCTTCCAGTTGTGTTGTTAAGATGCTTATGTGCGATGTTTCCAATTTCTTTTTAAAGGCACTTAGTGCTATGAATTTTCCTCTTAGCACTGCTTTCAATGTATCCCACAAATTTGGGTATGTTGTTTCTTCATTTTCATTGAATTTCAGAAACTCCTTGATTTCTTTCTTTATTTCTTCCCTGACCCAGGTGTCATTTAGCAGAGAGTTGTTTAGTTTCCACAAACGTGTAGGCTTTTTGTTATTTCTGTTGTTGTTGAATTGCAGCCTAAGAGCATGGTGATCTGATAGGATACAAGGTATTATTTCAATCCTCTTGTATCTGTTGAGGCTTGCTTTGTGACCTACGATGTGATCAATTTTGGAGAAGGTTCCATGGGGTGCAGAGAAGAAGGTGTATTCTTTCTTGTTTGGGTGAAAGGTTCTATAGATATCTGTTAGATCCATTTGACCCATGGCATTGGTTAATGATGTTATTTCTCGGCTTAGTTTCTGTTTCAATGACTTATCCTTCAGTGAGAGTGGGGTGTTGAAGTCTCCCACTATTATTGTGTGGGGATCGATGTGTGGTTTAAGCTTTTTTAGGAGATCTTTTACATATGTGGGTGCCCTTGTATTGGGAGCATAGATGTTCAGAATTGTGATGTCATCTTGGTTGACTTTACCTTTGATGAGTATGAAGTGTCCTTCCTCATCCCTTTTGATTAATTTTGCTTGAAAGTCTATTTTGTTCGATACTAAAATGGCTACACCTGCTTGCTTCTTGTGACCATTTGCTTGGAATATTTTTTTCCAACCTTTTACCCTGAGGTAATGCCTTTCATTATGGGTGAGATGTGTTTCTTGGATGCAGAAGAATGTTGGGTCTTGTTTATGTACCCATTCAGTTAGTCTGTGTCTTTTTATTGGAGAATTGAGGCCATTGATGTTGAGAGATATTAATGACCAGTGACTGTTAAGAGTCTTAATTTTGATGTTGTTTCCAGTCGAGCGTTTTGTGTAGTTGTGTTTTTGCCATGGGATAGTTATCTATTTCCTGGGTAGTTTTTGTTGTAGCTTGACCCTTTGGGATGGAGTTTTCCTTCTAGTACCTTCTGTAAAGCTGGGTTTGTGGATAGGTACTGTTTGAATTTCTTTTTGTCATGGAATATTTTGTTTTCTCCATCAATGGTTATTGATAATTTTGCTGGGTAAAGTAGTCTGGCCTGGCATCTGTGCTCTCTTAGGGTTTGCAGGATCTCTGTCCAGGCCCTTCTGGCTTTTATGGTCTCTGCTGAGAAGTCAGGTGTAATTCTGATAGGTTTACCATTAAATGTTATTTGGCCCTTTTCCCTTGCAGCTTTTAATATTTTTTCTTTGTTCTGCATGTTTTGTGTTTTGATTATTATGTGGCGGGCAGTTTTTCTTTTCTGGTCAATTCTATTTGGTGTTCTGTAGGCCTCTTGTATGTTTATAGGCATCTCTTTCTTTAGATTGGGAAACTTTCTTCTATGATTTTGTTGAGAATAGTTTCTGGGCCCTGGAGTCTGATGTCTTCTCTTTCTTCAATGCCTATTATCCTCAGATTTCTTCTTTTCATGGTGTCCTTAATTTCTTGGATGTTTTGTGTCAGGAGTTTTCCAGATTTGGCATTTTCTTTAATGGTTGATTCAATATCTGTGATTGTATCTTCTAGCCCTGAGATTCGTTCTTCCATC